>NC_041386.1:122127812-122153116 GCF_002162155.2 Triticum dicoccoides | reverse complement strand
GCCGACCCCGCCGCTGCCGCCACCGACCCCGCCGCCTCGCTAGAGCCGCCCCACCGGAGCCGCCGCCGCCGCCCGCCGCCGAGGTTGCCCACTGCCCCGCCACCGGCGATTTTTCTCGAGAAAGCCGTTCGGTTTTCCGTCCGGGTTTTTTAGATCTGTTTTTTAGACTGGTTTATTTCCGGTTTAGTTTATTTAGCGAGCGTTCGCTCGTTCGTTTGTTTTAACGAACGCGTTCACTGTTTAGTTCTAGAAAACGAACGTTTGTTCGTTAATCTGTTCGTCGTTTTTCTTTTTCTTGGATTTTCCGCGATTATTTTCTGATCGTGATTTCTGATCTGATTTTCGTTCTAGTATAACTTTTCGCTCGTTTATCAGAATCAGGCGATTCAAGCGCCTAGAGTTTCGTCTCAAAACCCTCTTTCCGTTTAACCAACTCAAACAAGTTTTTGCTTCTGTAAAATTTGACCTAGATCCAGATTAGTAAATGAAGTTTGTTTCTTTCGCCGTTTGACTTTCGTTGCTTTGTTTGATTTGATTATTTTGCAAAGCGGAGTTCTTAAGTTGAACTTTCTGGTTAGTTCTCTTATTTGAGTTTTACCCGTGCATTAGATGAGTACTTATTGTATGCCTGTTTGTTTGCGATAGAGTACCCTGAGTGCGCCGCTTGCTACTTTGAATCTCTAGGTTTCGCGGATCATCAGCAAGGCAAGTAACACTTTGATCATACCTCCTACTACCCAGTTTTTTTGCATTAGATCAATCCTCAAACATTGCATGATTAGGATCCAACTAGATTGTGGGTTTGGGAAGTAGATGAGGTAGTACCTATTACTTGTTTTATTATGAAACCCCTTGGGAGTTACTTCTACGTTTGCTTATATTGCCATGCTATGCTAGTAGACGTGGATTGGGTGAGTGTATCCATGACAGATGTGAGATTGATAAATTAATGGTTTATTTAAGGTGGCAACTTAAACACACATCTGGGTGGATTGAGGCACCTGGGTATTCCAGCGATTGCCTGTTTTTCTTTATGGACCGCCACCCAGGTTCAAAGGGATCATGAGATTATTCATGCTAGAAACTTTCGTGTGCAGCCACAAGCTACTATGGGCTCTAGCATAGTTTATTAAGTCGTGCGAACTCTTACAGTGGTAGACTAGCAGATGTAGGGGAAAGTAGGTGTAACGGTCTACCCGATCGTAAGGTGCTAGTGCTTCTGAAAGACTATGTCTCGGTCATCCATTTCTCAAACACCATGTAGTGCGAGAATCCCAACAGAGGAGATCGAGTCTTGTGGGGAAAAGTGTGCAAACCTCTGCAGAGTGTATAAACTAATCATGGTTAGCCGTGTCCCCGGTTATGGACAACTTGAGTATCTAGTACTTGGATTATCATGTGAATCTCATCATGTTACTCTAATTAATATTGTTGGTTTTTTAAGATGATGCTTAATTGGGATTGAGAGGGTGTCTACACTCTCAATGTTTTACAACTACCATGATAGTTAAATAAAATTTATTCCTTTGTAGTAGGGAAAAATTGGCTTTACGCAAAACTGTAACCATAGAGCTTTCCACCAGCCATATATGCATGTAGTATAGCCTTATTCTTTCATTACTCTCTATGTGTTAATTGCCAGCATATCCCATATGCTGACCCGTTTTGGGCTGCAATGTTCATGTTGCAGACTTTTCAGACGACGAGTAAGGTGCCTTTAGGTCGTGGTTCTATACTCAGTGATGTCGTTGGAGTTGATGGACTCACTTATCTTTCAAGCCTTCCGTTGTTATCGTTATTAGATGGCCTTAAGCCATATTTATTGTAATAAGTTCTCTTTTGAGACATTCGATGTAATAAGTGTGTGATTGCTACTCTATTATAAATCCTTCGAGTAGTGTGCGTGTCAGCATTACTGATCCAGGGATGACACTGATGCACAGAGATTAGACTGGTTAAGGTCTGGTCGCTACAAGATGGTATCAGAGGACACGCTGACTGTAGGACACGACCACTAAGCTAAAGCCCTAGATCACTACTCACTCTTCTCACTTCTGACTCCTCATCTTTTCTACTCTTTTAGGATGGCGGGTGCAAGGAACAAGTTCACGCAACCGGATGAAGATACACCCTTTGGACGCCACCTGAAGAAAGTCACTAGATACCTGAACATCGGAGTACCAAGCTTCCCTGGAACCTACAACGCCACTTTACCTGAAGAGGAGCGCTGGATGATTCAAGTTCACGTTCCAGGAAGAACATTCATGCCTGTCACTGAGCCCATAGAGTTTTCCTTTGATGCACCAACCTGGAGTCTAGGAAAGAGCATGACAGCTCACATCGCCATGGGACGTATTGGAGAATTTTACCGCAATGATCTTAAGGATACTATCTACCAGATTTGTGGGCGCCGAGATGAGTAATGGGAGATGATCAGTACCAGGAAGGATAGATCAATCGCAGCTTTCATCCAGGAGTTAAACCTGCACATTCGATGTCAGGAGAACCAGATGTGCGCAGGCATGATGGACTTGAAGAAGGCGAAGACTAGGATCATGGAGCTGGAAGAAGAACTCAAGTTTACACGCGATGGATATGAGGAGGAAATCAGGACACTACTGGAGAAGAATGACGACCTAGTTAAGAAGATTGGAATATTCATGGTAGGCCCCACACCAGTTGAAGAAGACGAAGAACCCAAGGAGATTCGCCCAGATGACTACATCATCATCGACGACACCGACTCGGACCCAGACGACATCGATGATGACTATGTTGATGAAGCTGGAGCAGATATCATGGAGTCTGCAACCGAAGAATATTTCTAGTAGACCACCCCATTAGTAGTAGTATTCCACCATGTAAATATAGTAGTTTGAGCACTTTTCGATAGTTAGACCGATTCTATGCCCTTGTTTGATTGAATGAAGTGATTTGTTTGCTTTTGCCTCATGTGCATATGGGTAGTGTTTTCTCTCTAGACCTCTTTCTATTCTATATTCTCATCTCTTCTAAACCCATCAGATGCCTCCGAGACGTGACAATGAATTTGCTTTCCCACCGGAGCTCACTCAGTTGATCCAGCAGCAGAATACGTTGATGCACTTGCTAGTCCAGAATCAAAATCAGAGGAACAATAACAACAACCCACCACCGCCACCACCTGTTAATCACTTAACCCGTTTTCTTAGGCTGAATCCGCCGGTGTTCTCCAGTAGCACCGAGCCGATTGTAGAAGATGATTGGCTTCGCAAGACAGGAAGGGAATTGACCATAGCAGGATGCACAAATGTGGAATAGGTGAAATTTGCCGCACATCAGCTTGAAGGACCCGCATCATCATGGTGGGAGAATTTCACAGCCACTTATCCTATAGACACTGTCACATGGGATCAGTTTCAGCAGGCTTTTCGTACTGCCCATGTTTCAGCAGGAGCTATGGCCATGAAGAAGCGTGAGTTTTGCAACTTGCGCCAAGGAGGACGGACAGTTGGCCAGTATGTGGATGACTTTAGTAAGCTAGCATGTTATGCCCCAGATGACATTGCTACGGATGCAGCTAAGCAGGAGAAGTTTCTGGAAGGACTGAATGATCAGTTGAGCATGCAGTTGATGGTAGCAAGCTTCAACAACTACCAGGAGTTGGTAGATTGCGCTCTTATGATTGAAGGGAAGCAGCAGCAGATTGAGAACTGCAAGAGGAAGTATGGACAAGGGAAGTACAATTCAGGAGCTCAGCAGAAGCCACATTTTACCCCTAAACCAGGAGGATATTTTCAGCATACCCATGGAGGAGGTAGATCGCACAATCATAATGGCCCCAAGAATGGTAATGGGAATGGAGGAAGCAACGGCCAGAACCGTACCAACCCGTCAACCCAAGCCAACAGAGACCTGAGCCAAGTCACTTGCTTTAAGTGTCAGAAGACCGGACATAATGCCAATGAATGTCCTGAAGCCCAAAATGGAAGTGGCAATGGAAGCTCTGGGAAGAAGCCGAACCCTTTCAACAGGGGGCAGCTGAACCACGTAAACGTGGAGGAGGTTGAAGACCAGCCGGATGCAGTAATAGGTAAGTTTTTGGTTAAGTCCTTTACTGCAATCGTTCTTCTTGATACTGGTGCATCGCATTCATACATATCAAGGGGATTCGCAGATAAGTATAACCTGCCCACCAAGGTTCTTAGAACTCCTATGCTAGTAAGCTCACCAGGGAGCGGAGTATATGGCCAGCCGAGGATGTTTTCAAGTGCCATTGAGTATAGGTAGGCATGTGTTTCCCTCGGATTTGATTATTTTGGAATCACAAGGTTTGGATGTAATTCTGGGTATGGATTGGCTATCGATGTATGGAGGAAACATCGATTGCGCTAGTAAGTCGATTTTGCTTACCACCCCAGAAGGAAGAAGGATCAAGTATGTATCCCTACATGTGCCTAAGAGGGCTCAAGTAAATTCCTTATCAGGAGTTGTGCGGGAGGAAGTACCAGTTGTAAAGGATTTCCCTGATGTATTTCCAGAAGAGTTGCTAGGCATGCCACCGGATAGAGACATCGAGTTTTTGACTGTGCTTTTGCTAGGCACAGGGCCAATATCTAAGAGACCATACATGATGCCCGCAAAAGATTTGGAGGAGATTAAGAAGCAGATTAAAGAGTTACTGGATAAAGGTTATATTCTCCCAAGTTCTTCGCCTTGGGGATCACCAGTACTTGTAGTAGAGAAAAAGGATGGATCGTTAAGGATGGTTGTTGATTATCGAGGATTGAATGAAGTAACAATCAAGAACAAGTACCCACTACCGATGTTCAATGATCTGTTTGATTGATTGCAAGGAGCTAAGGTATTTTCCAAGATTGATTTGCGATTAGGATACCATCAGTTGAAAATTCGAGAACATGATATACCTAAGACGGCTTTTATCACCAGGTATGGGCTGTACGAGTATACCGTTATGTCATTTGGTCTGACTAACGCACCTGCATATTTCTTGAACATGATGAACAAGGTATTTATGGAGTTTTTGGATAAGTTCGTCGTAGTGTTCATTGATGATATTCTGGTTTACTCGAAGAATGAACAGGAAGATAAAGAACATTTGCGTTTGGTACTTGAGAAGCTCAGAGAACATCAGTTATATGCCAAGTTTAGCAAATGTGAGTTTTGGTTGAAGGAAGTTGGATTCCTCGGACACGTTATATCCGGAGAAGGTATAGCAGTAGATCCCACCAAGGTTGTCACTGTGACAAATTGGGAAGCCCCAACCACAGTGGGAGAGATCCGGAGTTTTCTTGGACTCGCAGGATACTACCGGAGATTCATTGAAAATTTCTCGAAGATTGCGAAGCCTATGACTGAGTCGTTGAAGAAGGATACCAAGTTCAAATGGACCGAGGAATGTGAGGCCAGATTTCAGGAGTTGAAGAAACGTTTGGTTACATCACCAGTGTTGATTTTGCCGGATCAGAACAAGGATTATGAGGTGTATTGCAACACTTCACGTCGAGGACTTGGAGCAGTGCTTATGCAGGAGGGAAGAGTTGTTTCATATGCTTCAAGATAGCTGAAGCCGCATGAGTTAAATTATGCCACGCATGATTTGGAGTTAGCAGCCGTAGTGCATGCATTAAAAACTTGGAGACACTTTCTCATTGGAAACCATTGTGAGGTGTACACGGATCACAAGAGTTTGAAGTATATTTTCATGCATAAGGAGTTGAATCTCAGGCAAAGGAGATGGTTGGAGCTCATCAAGGATTATGATATGAGATTGCATTATCATCCCGGAAAGGCTAACGTAGTAGCTGACGCATTGAGCCGTAAGAGCCATGTCAACACACTAATGTCGGGAGAATTACCAAAGGAGTTAGCCGAGGATCTTCGTGATCTATGTTAGGAGATAGTTCCGAGAGGCTATGTAGCAGCATTGGAGATTCAGTCTACCTTGATGGATAAGATCAGAGAAGCTCAGAGGACTGACAAGGAGATTGCTTCTATTAAAGAGAAAATGAGCAAAGGAAAAGCTAAAGGATTTCATGAGGAGGAGCACGATACCTTATGATTTGAAGACCGTGTTTATGTGCCCAATGACCCGGAGATCAGGAAGTTAATTCTGCAGGAGGCCCATGACTCACCATATTCGATTCATCCAGGAAATACCAAGATGTATTTGGATTTTAAGGATACTTTCTGGTGGACCGGAATGAAGAAGGATATTGCGAAGTATGTAGCAGTTTGTGATGTATGTCAGAGAGTAAAAGCAGAACATCAGAAGCCAGCAGGATTGCTACAGCCATTGCCGATACACGAATGGAAGTGGGATAAGATAGGCATGGATTTTATCACGGGTGTTGGTATCAAAACCGGCGGATCTCGGGTACGGGGTCCCGAACTGCGCGTCTAGGCCGGATGGTAGCAAGAGGCAGGGGACATGATGTTTTACCCAGGTTCAGGCCCTCTTGATGGAGGTAAAACCCTACGTCCTGCTTGATTAATATTGATGATATGGGTAGTACAAGAGTAGATCTACCACGAGATCATAGAGGCTAAACCCTAGAAGCTAGCCTATGGTATGATTGTTGTTCGTCCTATGGACTAAAACTCTCCGGTTTATATAGACACCGGAGAGGGCTAGGGTTACACAGAGTCGGTTACAATGGTAGGAGATCTACATATCCGTATCGCCAAGCTTGCCTTCCACGCCAAGGAAAGTCCCTTCCGGACATAGGACGAAGTCTTCAATCTTGTATCTTCATAGTCCAGGAGTCCGGCCGAAGGTATAGTCCGGCCATCCGGACACCCCCTAATCCAGGACTCCCTCAGTAGCCCCTGAACCAGGCTTCAATGACGACGAGTCCGGCGCGCAGATTGTCTTCGGCATTGCAAGGCGGGTTCCTCCTCCAAGTACTTCATAGAAGATTTTGAACACAAAGGTAGTGTCCGGCTCTGCAAAATAAGTTTCCACATATTGCCATAGAGAGAATAATATTTACACAAATCTAATCTGCTGACGTATTCCGTAGCGTGACATCACACCACGGCCAAGTCTTTATTTGAATCGTTTTATTGTCCCACCTCAGCGCGTTTAGCGAGGCGGTTTCCTTGGCACGTCTTGTTAAAGCAGAGATCGTGTCCCCTTATCCCGGGATTCTCATCAATACGGGCGTGGGTAACCCAACTGTACCCGTTGGTATATTTTCTCGATCAAAGGCGAGTCCCAAACGGTCACAGGGAAGGCCCTTGGTATTCAACCTCTTATAAAGAGACCAAGGCCTTACTCCTTTCTTTCAATCTCAAATGAGTTCGCCCTTCGCCTCGAGTTCCAACACCTAAGGCTCCAGATTTCAGGCGCTTCGGACCTTCGACAATGTCCGGTTCCGACCTTCGAGGCCGATGGATGCCCTCCTCCGTCACGGAGGAGAACGTGCTAAAGTTGAGAGAGGCCAGGGTCTTGACCGGTGAAATCTCACATGGGCTGCCTGCTCAAGGGCAGGTCATTCCCACTCCCAAGCCCGGTGAGAGTGTGGTGTTCATGTCTCACTTCCTTCGGGGGCTAGGCTCTGACGGATCCCTTTGTGAGGGGGCTCATGTATTATTACGGGGTGGATTTCACGACTTAGCCCCGGAGTCCATCCTCCATATTTCCTCATTCATCGGTGTGTGTGAAGCCTTCCTCCGTATCACTCCTCACTTCGGGCTATGGCTCAAGACCTTCAAAGTAGAGCCGAAGATGATCGAGGGACGGCACGCGGAGTGCGGAGGTGCTTTTATAAGAAAGAATGCTGGTACTCCATGGCCTGAGGGCTCTTTTCAAGAGGAGTCCAACTTATGGCAACGAGAGTGGTTGTATATTACCGCTCCCAGGGCCCCTAAGTGGGTGGCGCCACCTGCCTTTCACTCAGGTCCCCCGCCACGACTGGCATCATGGGTCAATACGGGGCTGGACTGGGGGCCGGCAAAGGACGTGCCCCTGTTGCAGGGCCACATCCAAGATCTCCTAGAAAGAGACATCAGTTTGGTCGTGGTGACGCAGGTTATGTTAATTCACCGAGTTCTGCCCTGCAAATGTCTCCCCCTCCGCCTGTGGGAGTTCAACCCGGAGGGACCACGAGTTCTCCAACATTTTCTTGGCATGACGCCCGTGGAGATGTACAAATTGTTCTTCGGACCACAAGTAGTGTGTCCGGATTCTACGGAGGACGCAGGTCTGAGCTGCAATCGTCTGGATACTCAAGTAAGTAGCCTTGTGCCCGGACTCGCTATCCGTATATTTACCATAAAATTGCCCCTAAAAGAGTTGTCCTTTAAACAGGAGTGGATAGCGAAAGCAAAGCTAATCAGGTGTCCGGCCCCCCTCCCCGAGACCACGCCGGGTCCCGTGCTAGTCAGGATGTTGGAGGTTGTGCCTCCTCAAAGGAGGTTGTCCGGAAGGGAGGAATCGAAAATTCCTCTCCTCAGGGGAAGAAGAGGACCGCCTCTGAAGACCCGGAGACCATGGCCTTAAAGTGGGGGAAGAAATCTTCGCCAGAGGGTCCTGTGCTGGGGGATACTTCGGCCGAATTATGCCCTCAAGGGGATCATCCCTCCACCGAGCCGTAAGTAGAGAGGAGTTTTCTTTTTAAGAAACGAGAGAAATCCCTGCTTTATATCTGAGAAAAGTAATCGAAAATTTACCTTGTAGATCGGACCTTAGCCCTTCCCAGCAGAGCTCGTCTTCAAGGGATCTTCCAGAGACGATGGAGAGAGGAACGCCTCCCCTTGCCGTACCGCCTTGCGAGGCGGGCGACCCTGAGGTATCGTCGCGGAGGGTTTCTACGAATCCGGCGGGGCCGGAAGGTAGTCATATGGCCCCCCAAAGCCCTCCGCGTCCAGCCTTTGAAAAGGGCCATCGGACGAGTCCGGTTCCGTCTGGTGCGCGGTCGGAGGAGCTGAAGGATCTGCTAGGGCGAGCATCTATCTCAGAGCAGCATTGTGCATTGATGTGTACGGTGATTGAGAGGATTTCATTCGCGGAGAGCGGATTGCACGAGGCCGTCAGGAGTTTACTGACAGGTTTTGATGTACGCGAAATAATGTACCCTTTTTGGACAGTTGCGCATAAATAAGATGCGCCCTATGTAGATAGTAGCCCCTGAGACTCTGTGTGTTGTCAAAAGTGACAGCGCACAGAGGATCATAATCCCAGGTCTAATATGCCGCCTTTATACGTAGGTGGCGAAGTGTCTGGTGGCCATCCGGACTGATGGATTTGCCGAGCTAAGGCGGCAACTTGACATGGCAGATGCCGACATCGCGCTTGTCAACAAGCGGCTTGACGAGGCACAAGGTATGTAATTCCTTCGGCGGTGCCTGGTAAGAGGAGCTTTATGCCGGTATCTTACAATGTGTGCGCTTGATGCAGATGGTGCTGCTGCCATGGAGAATCTTCGGGCGGAACTTGCCCGAGCCAAGGAGCAAGCCAAGAAAAGTGATGCGGCTGCCGGAAAGGCAATTGAAGAGCTGAAAGCCGAACAGGCTGCTCACTACCGAAGCAAGAAAGAAATGGCCGATATGGCCATGAGGCTGAAGAACGCTGCTGACCATTGCAAGCTTCTTGAAAAAGAAGATCGGGTGGAACAGACGGACCTGAAGAAGGCCGTTGCCGATGCCAAGGATGCTCGCTCTGCGATGAGAGCTATGAAGGAGGAGCTACGTCAGGCCGGAGAGATCGCGGCTGGAAAGCACTTTATGCTGCGGAGGAAGTTCTGTGATCCTAAACATGCTCTGTTAGACCAGATGTGGAGTACGGCGGACACCTATCTAGATTTAGCAGCGAGTGCCGCAGATGCAGCCAAACACTTCCGAGATCAAGAAGATCGCGAAGTGGAAAAGCTCTTCTGGTCGCAGTTCCACAATCCAGAGCGTCCACTGTCATTAGCCGATCGTTTGGCCGAATGGGCCGAGCTAAATAGGTTGTCCGGACTCGCCATGAAGTATGTCATGAGTCATCTGTGGCCAGAGAGGCCAGAGACGAAAAGTTATTTCAACTTGGTGCAGCAGTTCCTTGGTGTGGCACCGCATATCAATGCGATGAAGAGGTCAGCGTGCATAAAGGGTGCGCGGATGGCTCTTGCCCGTGTCAAGACATACTGGGCGGAAATGGAAGCCACCGCTGTTGCATCCCCAGACTCGGATGGAAGCCGAGTACCTGCCGAGCGCTATTTTCAGGAAGTTCTGCAAGGCGCACATTTAATAGAGACGCAGTGCTCGAAGGATACTATATTCGAATAGCATGTATTATTGTAAAACAATATTTTGATAAATTGTAGAAGCTTTTTATACTTGTGCCTGCAAGTATTGGAATACCTCCTGTGCGGCCGTTTAACATATACGTATATATAATCTGAAAGATGGCAGTCGTCGGCTTCAGCCCCCACGCACATAATGCGGGGGTGTTCGCAGAAGGCGCATTTTCACACTTGATCCAACGTCTTGGTCCTACAAAGGAGGTGATAGCCCAGCGAACTAGGCAATCGGACTATGATGCTTTATCACTTCCACTTAGCCATAAGAGTTTGACATTGAGGCTACTTATATAGCCCCTGGTGGCGCCTGCGCTCGCCCGAACTCTGGGCGTGTATGTGCCTGGCCGGGAAACGGCCCTTCATTAATGCGGAGGAATCCTAAAGATTCCGGTGAGTCATCGAGTGGTTGACCAGTCTCACGCTATATCATGACAGTGAGTTTTCGGCTTTCTCTACTGAGGTGCTCGCCTGGCCAAACCGGGCACAGTCGTAGTAGTTCTCCTGGTGCCGCCTTAGCCGATAGAGCGGAACGTAAGGCAGCAAAACACAGGAGCCGGGCAAACCCAACATTTGACCAAAGACATGATTCGGAGCTGATGCATATAATGCCAAACTCGCGACGCCGAACACTCCCTAAGGTATTCAGTCTTTATGAGGGCGGCAGGATAACGCCCTTAGTAATAAGCCCCTAGTGTCCAGGTACGCGCAAAACTATGATGTGGCCACATGCCAAAACGCCAGCCTCCTCCTTGGTTATACCAAGAAACTAGGGGATGTGTATCAACAAGAGACAGTAAAAAAGGTTTACGCAGGGTCTTAATCTGAAAAGAATCCTTGGAATGGGTCCCTGCTACACGTCTGCGCCTGTGTCTCCGTTGTGTCGTATCCTGGACGGGCGTAGCATGGTGTTCATCTATAAAAGAGAGTAACTTAGTTAAAGAAAGATCGTGCTAAACATGAGTTATACTAAATAAACAAAGTATAAATCGAAATGGGTAAAGTTGAGCTTTATTGTCTCTTGTTTTGTATGCGTAGAGCCCCTGGTACCGGGGTATATGGCTATTAAGCCTTTATCAATTGTATGTTTATGCCGGACTCGTCTAGCCGTGTCCATGGTCTTGACGACCTCTTTAGATGCTTTGGCTGGTGAAGCCGCTTTATTGTGGGGCTGTCAAGGCAGCCGCACTGTTTTCCGCGCGGGAGGAACACTCAATGTTTTCCCTTTAATGAGATGATGCCTCGTGGACCGGGCATCTTAAGCGTAAGAGATGCATAATGCGGTATTGCGTTAAAGCGGGTGAAAGTTTCACGTCCCAGCAGTGCTTGATAGCTACTTGAGAATGGGGCGATGTGGAAAGTTAGCTGTTCGCAACGGAAGTTATTGGGGGAGCCGTACATAACTTCTAGCCGGAGAGAACCCATGCAACAAGCATCCGGGCCTGGCATTACCCCTTGAAAGGAGGTTTTGCTATGGCGAATTTTGTTGGGTCTATCCCATGTTGCGGATTGTGTCCTGATATAACAGGTTTAGACCACTACCGTCGTCCATCAGGACATTTGTAAAATGGAGTCCACCAATTATTGGATCTAATACCAAGGCAGTCCAGCCTACGTTCCGGATACTTCTAGAGTAATCCTGATGGTCAAAGGTGATCGGTTTTAACAACCATTGGCGAGACTCCTTTGGGATAGGCCGTATGGCGCGTATCTCTGGTGGTGCCGTTCTGTTCGTCACGTGAAGTAAGTGTACTGTTTTGACTTCTTGTGGGAAATCCTTTTGTTTTCTGGTGCTCTGCTTGTGGGGTTCGTCGTCGTCCTCACTTGGTGTGTCGAGCCCCTTGTGTTTGGCGTTGATTTTGCCGGCTTGCTTGAAAACCCAACAATCTCTGTGGGTATGGTTCACAGGCTTCCCGGGAGTACTGTGTATTTAACATATCTTGTCCAAGATTTTGTTTAAGTTGGATAGCTCGTCCCTGTTATCCTTGAGGGGCGGCTTTCTCTGATTCTGCCACGAGCTTTTGAATCCGGCGTTGACCGCCGTGCTCTTTGGGCTGTTTCCCTTATTCCGGCGCTGGTCCTTGTTGCGTCAGGGTTTTCCATTTCATCCCTAACTTCGGATGTACTTGGGTCGCTGGTGCTACATCTTGCCAACCAGCTGTCCTCTCCTGCGCAAAAGCGGGTCATGACGCTTGTTAATGCGACCATTGTTCTTGGCTTTTCTTGGCCAAGGTGTCTGGCGAGCCATTCGTCTCGAACGTTGTGCTTAAAAGCTGCTAGGGCTTCGGCGTCCGGACAGTCGACTATCTGATTCTTTTTAGTAAGAAATCTGTTCCAGAATTTCTGGGCTGACTCTCCGGGCTGTTGAGTTATGTGACTGAGATCGTCTGCATCCGGAGGGCGGACATAGGTCCCATGAAAATTTGCCCGGAAAGCATCCTATAGCTCTTCCCAACTTCCCATGGTGTTTTCGGGAAGGCTTTTGAGCCAATGTCGGGCTAGCCCTTTAAGCTTGAGGGGTAAGTATTTTATGGCGTGGAGGTCATCTCCTCTGGCCATGTGTATGTGGAGGATATAATCCTCGATCCAGACCCCAGGGTCTATTGTTCCGTCGTACGCCTCTATGTTTACGGGCTTGAATCCCGCTGGAAATTCATGGTCCAGCACCTCCTCGGTGAAACATAGGGGGGGTGCGACACCCCTGTATTTGGATGTGCCATGATGTTCGGATATTTGTTGTGTTGCATTGCTTACTAGAGCTTGCTTTCTTGGCCCGTATATAGATCTGGCTGGGCTGTCTTTTTGATGCGGATCCTTTGGTGGATCACGTGCCGGCTTGTGTGCGGCACCGCTTGCCGCTCCATGCTGGCCATGCGGTCGTCCATCCGACCGGATGGCTTTCCTATTTTTTGACTGCGGGGGCTCTAAGGCCTCCTCGTCAAATTCAGGCAGTAGCTTTCGCTTTGGATAGCTTTTTGTGCGGCGACTGCCGACATATTTGTCTGCGGTGTTGTGTACTTTGCTCCATCTGATTCTGAGTGCATCTTCCGCAGTTTTGAGCTTCCGCTTCTCTTTTTCAGGCTATGCGCAGTGGCAACGAGCCTTTTGTGGAGGTTCTTCTGCTCCATGAGTTTATCCGGCGTAAGGTCGTCCGGATTGTTGTTTTCGCCGGGGACGGGGTGTTTGATTTGTTTATCCAAGTTTCCCTGTTCGGACGGTTGCTCGAAGGCATGTTCGTCGTCCGTCGGCTCGTCCTGCTCTATGGCTGGGTCTGTATGGCTGCTGTCTCTGTCGAGGCGGGGCTTGGAGCGGCGCTTACGTCGCTGCTTTGATTGCTTTTCGAGTGAACGATCCCTCGTTGCATCCCTGTGTGCCTCGTTGTCGCTTCCTTTGGGTGTGTCCACCATGTATACATCATGAGATGAGGTGGATGTCCAGTGCCTTATAGGCGTTGGTTCGTGTTCATCTCCTACATCGTCGTCCGTGTCGTCGATGTCTTTGGAGTTGAAGTCGAGCACGTCATTTAAATTATCGACAGTGGCTACGAAGTGGGTGGTGGGTGGGCTTTGAATTTCTTCATCATCCGCATCCCAACCTTGTTGACCATAGTCCGGCCAGGGCTCTCCTGATAAAGAGAGAGACTTTAGTGAATTCAGAATATCGCCGAAGGGCGAGTGCTGAAAGATGTCCATGGCGGTGAACTCCATGATCGGCGCCCAATCGGGTTCAATCGGTCGGGGCGCGGAGGGCTCAGAGTCTGGAGAGGAGTCCGGCTCCTTGGAGTCATGGGCTTCGCAGAGAATAGGGCTGGTGTTCGGCTCGATCGCCGTAGAGATTGCAGCCCCCGAGGCGGTGTCTAACCACCCATCCTCGATTGGTGTGATCAGCTCTGAGCTAGGGGTCGGAGCGGACACAGGTGCGGCCTCCAGGGCACTGTTCGGTGGCAGAGCTAAATCATGCCCATCATGACAGTGCGGCGCGCTCGGCTGTGGCTTGAATCCGTCGAAGATCAAGTCTCCGCGGATGTCGGCCGTGTAGTTCAAACATCCAAATCTGACCTGATGGCCAGGGGCGTAGCTTTCGATCTGCTCCAGATGACCAAACGAATTGGCCGGCAGTGCAAAGCCGCCGAATACGAATATCTGTCCGAGGAGAAAAGTCTCACCCTGGATCGCATCGCTGTTGATGATCGGAGAAGCCATCGGGCCTAAAAGTGACGACACAGAGGAACTCTCAATGAAAGCACCAATGTCGGTGTCAAAACCGGCGGATCTCGGGTAGGGGGTCCTGAACTGCGCATCTAGGCCGGATGGTAACAGGAGGCAAGGGACATGATGTTTTACTGAGGTTCGGGCCCTCTTGATGGAGGTAAAACCCTACGTCCTGCTTGATTAATATTGATGATATGGGTAGTACAAGAGTAGATCTACCACGAGATCAGAGAGGCTAAACCCTAGAAGCTAGCCTATGGTATGATTGTTGTTCGTCCTACGGACTAAAACTCTCCGGTTTATATAGACACCGGAGAGGGCTAGGGTTACATAGAGTCGGTTACAATGGTAGGAGATCTAGATATCCGTATCGCCAAGCTTGCCTTCCACGCCAAGGAAAGTCCCTTCCGGACACGGGACAAAGTCTTCAATCTTGTATCTTCATAGTCCAGGAGTCCGGCCGAAGGTATAGTCCGGCCATCCGGACACCCCCTAATCCAGGACTCCCTCAACAGGATTACCCAGGGCCCATTCAGGCTATGACTCGATATGGGTTGTAGTCGATCGTTTGACGAAGGTAGCTCATTTCATCCCAGTGAAGACTACTTACAGCAGTGCCAAGTTGGCTAAGATATACATGACCAGGATCGTATGTCTGCATGGAGTTCCGAGGAGCATTGTATCAGATAGATGAACCCAGTTTACCTCAAAGTTCTGGAATCAGTTGCACGAAACTTTGGGTACCAGACTAGAGTTTAGTATAGCTTTTCATCCGCGGACAGATGGACAGACTAAGAGAGTCTATCAGATTTTGGAGGATATGCTGAGAGCTTGCGTGCTAGATTACGGATCTAGTTGGGACGACAATTTGCCATATGCAGAGTTCTCTTACAACAACAGTTATCAATCCAGTTTGAAGATGGCCGCTTTCGAAGCCTTGTACGGAAGGAGGTGCAGGACCCCATTGTCGTGGGATGAAGTTGGAGACTACCAGTTGTTTGGACCGGATTTGATTAAGGAGTCTGAACAGAAGGTGAAATTGATTCGCGATAGGCTCAAGGTAGCCCAGTCCAGGCAGAAGAGCTACACAGATTCTAAACGCAAGGAGACAGTTTACGGAGTCGGAGACCGAGTTTATCTTCAAGTATCTCCACTTCGAGGAGTTAAGCACTTTGGAGTTAAGGGAAAGTTAGCGCCACATTTTGTAGGACCATACAAGGCTTTGGAGCGTATGGGAGAAGTAGCCTACAAGTTGGAATTGCCCAAAGGATTGTCAGGAGTTCACGATGTATTCCATGTTTCCCAGTTGAAGAAGTGCCACGCAGAGATGGCTGATATACCGCTGAGAGATACAGTGCCGCTGGAAGCGATTCAGTTGGATAGTGATTTGACCTATGAGGAGAAACCAATCAAGATTCTTGAGTATGCCAGCCGAGTCACCCGCAGCAAGGTTATTAAGTTTTGCAAAGTTAAGTGGAGCCACCACACCAAGGATGAAGCCACCTGGGAGCGAGAGGAAGATCTGCTGAAGGACCACCCTCACCTATTTTCTAGCCAACCCGAATCTCGAGGGCGAGATTCATCTTAAGGGGGGTAGGTTTGTAACATCCCAAATTTTAAAAATGTTATACATTAGATCATCACTGCATATCATATTTTATTTGCTTTTAGTTTGATCCTAGAAATTCTACGCAACTCAAGGACCCTCGGAGAGAGTTGGGGATTTCGTTATTTTCATATTTGAGTTTTCTCAAATTTTGAAAATAGGATCAGTTGATTTTATTTATTTTATCTTCAATTATTTCAATTATAAAAATATGAGAGATGGAATAAAATGACTTTCCCAAAATAAAGAAATATTGAGGATTTAATAATAAAATCAAATAAGATTTTATTTTGGAGTTTTTTTTGCTATTTTATTTGAATTTAGGAAAAATGCGCGTTTTTCAAAATTGCATTTAGGCCCCAAATAAATGTTCATCCCGTTCGGCTTGATTTCAGAAGTCGGCGAAAATTTATTTCTGGATTTTTGGAGTCCGTTTAGTATTTCTTTTATTTGTTTTTCTGCGCCTATTTATTTAAAGAAAACGTGAAACCGACTTTGGGCCGTGTTCGGCCAGGACTCTGTTCGGCCGGCCTTTATAAGCCGGGGAGCCTAGGCCGGAGCCGCCCCAAACCCTAGCGCCCGACCCTGCCGCCGCCGCGCGGCCGCATCACCCCACCGCCGCGCCGCGCCACTGCCGCCCCACGCCGCTGCCGCCCGACCCCGCAGCCGCCGCCGCCGACCCCGCTGCCCCGCCGGAGCCGCCGCCGCCCGCCGCCGAGGTTGCCCACTGCCCCGCCGCCGGCGGTTTTCCTTGAGAAAACCGTTCGGTTTTTTTAGATCTGTTTTTTAGATCGGTTTATTTCTGGTTTATTTTATTTAGCGAGCGTTCGCTCGTTCGTTCCTTTTAACGAACGCGTTCACCGTTTAGTTCCTGAAAACAAACGTTCGTTTGTTAATCTACTCGTCGTTTTTCTTTTTCTCGCATTTTCCGCGATTATTTTCTGATCGTGATTTCTGATCCGATTTTCGTTCTAGTATAACTTTTCGCTCGTTTATTGGAATCAGGCGATTCGAGCGCTTGGAGTTTCGTCTCGAAACCCTCCTTCCGTTTAACCAACTCAAACAAGTTTTTGCTTCTATAAAATTTGACCTAGATCCAGATTAGTAAACGAAGTTTGTTTCTTTCGCCGTTTGACTTTTGTTGCTTCGTTTGATTTGATTCTTTTGCAAACCGGAGTTCTTAAGTTGAAATTTCTGGTTAGTTCTCTTATTTGAGTTCTACTCGTGCATTAGATGAGTACTTATTGTATGCTTGTTTGTTTGTGATAGAGTACCCGGAGTGCGCCGCTTGCTACTTTGAATCTCTAGGTTTCGCGGATCATCAGCAAGACAAGCAACACTTTGATCATACCTCCTACCACCTAGTTTTATTTGCATTAGATCAATCCTCAAACATTGCATGATTAGGATCTAACTAAATTGTGGGTTTGGGAAGTAGATGAAGTAGTACCTATTACCTGTTTTATTATCAAACCCCTTGGGAGTTACTTCTACGTTTGCTTATATTGCCATGCTATGCTAGTAGATGTGGATTGGGTGAGTGTATCCATGACAGATGTGAGATTCATAAATTAATGGTTTATTTAAGGTGGCAACTTAAACACACATCTGGGTGGATTGAGGCACCTGGGTATTCCAGCGATTGCCTGTTTTTCTTTATGGACCGCCACTCAGGCTCAAAGGGATCATGAGATTATTCATGCTAGATACTTCCATGTGCAGCCACAAGCTACTATGGGCTCTAACATAGTTGATTAAGTCGTGTGAAATCTTATAGTGGTAGACTAGCAGATGTAGGGGAAAGTAGGTGTAACGGTCTACCCGATCGTAAGGTGCTAGCGCTTCTAAAAGACTATGTCTCGGCCATCCGTTTCTCAGATACCATGTAGTGCGAGAATCCCAACGGAGGAGATCGAGTCTTGTGGGGAAAAGTGCGCAAACCTCTGCAGAGTGTATGAACTAATCATGGTTAGCCGTGTCCCCGGTTATGGACAACTTGAGTATCTAGTACTTGGATTATCATGTGAATCTCATCATGTTACTCTAATTAATATTGTTGGTTTTTTTTAAGATGATTCTTAATTGGGATTGAGAGGGTGTCTACACTCTCAATGTTTAACAACTACCATGATAGTTAAATAAAATTTATTCCTCTGTAGTAGGGAAAAATTGGCTTTACGCAAAACTGTAACCATAGAGCTTTGCACCAGCCATATATGCATGTAGTATAGCCTTATTCTTTCATTACTCTCTATGTGTTACATTGCCAGCATATTCCATGTGCTAACCTGTTTCGGGATGCAACGTTCATGTTGCAGACTTTTTAGACGACGATTATGGTGCCTTTAGGTCGTGGTTCTATACTCAGTGATGCCGTTGGAGTTGATGGACTCACTTATCTTCCAAGCCTTCCATTGTTATCGTTATTAGATGGCCTTAAGCCATATTTATTGTAATAAGTTCTCTTTTGAGACATTCGATGTAATAAGTGTGTGATTGCTACTCTATTATAAATCCTTCTAGTATTGTGTGTGTCAGCATTACTAATCCAGGGATGACACTGATGCACAGAGATCAGACTAGTTGAGGTCTGGTCGCTACACCAGAAGCGAGGAGGCGTCTTGCATTCATCAAGAAAAGTGCGAGCCATCTCAACAAGAGTCCTCTTATTGTGCTCCATGACGCCATTTTGCTAAGGAGTATGAGGAGCAGATAACTCATGAGTAATACCAAGTTCATCAAGATCTTCATCAAGACCAGTATTCTTGAACTCGGTCCTATTGTCACTTCTAATGTGCTTGATCTTCACAATGAAGTTTGTTGAAGCCCTCGAGGAAAATCATTTGAAGACTTCCTGCACTTCAGTTTTGTAAGTGATGATATGCACCCATGTGTAACGAGAATAGTCATCAACAATAACAAAGCCATATAAAGATGCAACATTAGTGAATGTGGCATAATGAGTAGGGCCGAAGAGATTCATGTGAAGCAATTCAAATGGACGATTGGTAGTCATGATAGTCCTTGAGGGATGATTGGACTTGGTCATCTTTCTAGCTTCACAAGCTCCACACAAATGGTCCTTGAGGAATTTGACACCCTCGATGCCAATGACGTGCTTCTTCTTCGCGAGTGTGTGCAAGTTCCTCATGCCAGCATGACCTAGTCGTCGATGCCATAACCAGCCTTCTGAAGCTTTTGCCAGTAGACATGTGGCAGGTTGTGGTCCTGTAGAGAAATCAACAATATAAAAATCTCCTCTCCTAAAGTATTCGGAGACTTTGGAATTGTCAGCTTCCATGATCACAACACAACGATACTTGCCAAAGACAACAACCATATCAAGATCACAAAGCATTGAGACAAACATGCGGTTGAATCCTACGGACTCGACAAGCATGACTTTGTCCATGTGTCGATCCTTTGAGATTGCAACCCTAATTAGACCCAATAACTTGCTTTTGCCTTTGTCAGCGTAGGTGATATGCTTCAGATGCGATGGAGATAAAGCAATCTCCATCAATAGGTTCTTGTCACCGGTCATTTGTACATCCACTGTCGAGGACCCACTCAGTAGCTTTGGGTTGATCATCCTGCAGATGAATTAGTGCATCTTACGAACTCGTATACTTCATCAGAGAAGAATATGACATCAAATTCATCAGATTGAATTTCATCAAGCAATACAACAGATATAGCAGTATGAGGACGTGAGAAATGAATATTCTTTTCTTCATGATTAGCTTGTGTACTTTCAAGCATATTCAGGTCTCCAGCAAATTCTTCAGACGTTTAAGTTCGTTTGGAGACCTGACCCTGCATAAGAGCTTAGTTCTTTTTCTTCACCACCCACATCTGGAGGGGTGGCAAAGAGTTCATCATTCTGCGAGCTCCATAAGAGAAAGGTGGCATAGAAGCCAGTCCACTTCGTTTCATAGAAGAGGGGTTAGATTAAGCATATGAATAAGCAGAGAAATTCTTTGAGGACTTACGAACATAATGATTTGAAGAATAATGCACATATTCATAGCCCTTAGGCTTTCCCTGCGAAACAGAAGTGTTAGCACAATGATGTTCATATGAGGATCTGGATCCATATGAGGAATTTGATCCACGTGAGGAATTTGGTCCATATGAGGACTTTGATCCATATGAAGACTTTAGTCCATAAGAAGAATTTGATCAGGGGTTCCTATTCTTCGTAGGTGGTGTCATGATGACATTCACCTGAAGACTTTCAAGGCACCTTTTGGGAACCCATATTTTCTTTATAGGGGGTCGTTCCTGCAGTAAGTTCCAACATATCTAGCAAATACTTCACCATTCTGATTTTTGAACAGTTTATAGTTGGAGTCAAATGACTCATCAGATGAATATGAAGATTCACAAGTAAATCCAGATAAAGTGGATGGATCTACAGGAGGTCCTTTTGCAGCAACCCATGAGGTTTTGGGATACTGCTCAGGTTTCCAGTAGGTCCCATCAGCATTGAGTTTCCTCTCAAAGGCTATACCCTCTTTCCTAGGGTTCCTTGTGAACGTCCTGGGAATTAGGGTCCCCAGACTTGCCTGCCTGCGGCCCATGGCGTGGCTCCACCAGCGGGCCTGTATGGCCCATCTTCACCAGCAAACACTCAAGACCCTCGTGAGGGGCCAAGCCTCGCGAGGCGGACGACACAAGACCTCCTCGGGGGCGGCCTCACTAGGCTGGCTCACGAGGGGCGGAGAGATCAAGGCGAGGGGCACCTCGCGAGGTTCCTGTGACGCAAGCCATGACGACCAAGGCCAGGCGGGCACAAGGTGGGCGCCAATGCGCGCAGTGTCCTAGTTTCCTCTTTGGTGCTAACGAGGTAAGTGCAGGTGAGGAGTCCCGAGGCATCAGGAAAAGGTTTCCATATCGGTGCAACAAGACCAAGACCAGCAGGACGGTAGGACAGAGGTCATCGTGGAGCCCAGGGTGGTGTCACCACCAGAGCCTTTGGCAGGCGAAGACCACCTTTTGTCAGGATAACTTGTACTGGTTGTCTCCCTTTAAATTTGGCCGTTGTTGGGTCCCTTCCCGCCTACATTTGGGAAGAGGACCAGTGCCTCTATAAATAGGACTAGCCACCACAGTAGGAGGCAACTCATCTTGGGTCCGATCCATTCCATCCTCAACCACACAAGCTCATCGAGCCCAAGAACAACTCCACACAGGAGGCTGTTCTTCCCTTGTACTTGTTCATCCTCAGCCCAAGAGACAATCCACCACACCACACTGGAGTAGGCTATTACACCACATCGGTGGCCCGAACCAGTATAAACCCTGTTTCCTTTGTTCTTCGAGTTTGATGTGCTGAGCCTTGGGATCGTGTGGAGTGGGTGAGCTAGGGAAGGGAGAGATCTTCGTGCACACCCCAGTGTTCGAACCTCGAGGGTTTTGTCAGAACCCGAAATCTGACATTTGGCGCGCCAGGTAGGGGAGCGCTAAAGCTTTCCTTCCATCGATCCACGTTCCATGACTCCACCACGTCCATGTCAGACGCTCGCCGAGCTCGCATCGAGCCGCCTTGGCCGCTCGCGTCGCCCAGACGGCGCCCGTTGGCGGACCTCCCCGCCGTTCTCCATCACCTGTTGCCAATGCAGCTACCGGCCCGGGAGAAAACACTACAAAAAATACACATCCATGACACTTTGGGCCGAACGAATTTTTTTCTGTCATACCTATGACACTTCTATGACGATAATTGTGACAAAACCCGATATGGTCATATATGTGGTGGGGTCCTACTTCTATGACAAAAAATCATGACAGAAAATGGGCTTTTCGTCATGGGCGGGCCGGAGACACAGCTGCATGACATTCTTTGGGCCGTCTGTCGGTGTCAAAACCGGCGGATCTCAGGTAGGGGGTCCCAAACTGTGCATCTAGGCCGGATGGTAACAGGAGGCAGGGGACACGATGTTTTACCCAGGTTCGGGCCCTCTTGATGGAGGTAAAACCCTACGTCCTGCTTGATTAATATTGATGATATGGGTTGTACAAGAGTAGATCTACCACGAGATCAGAGAGGCTAAACCCTAGAAGCTAGCCTATGGTATGATTGTTGTTCGTCCTACGGACTAAAACTCTCCGGTTTATATAGACACCGGAGAGGGCTAGGGTTACATAGAGTCGGTTACAATGGTAGGAGATCTACATATCCGTATCGCCAAGCTTGCCTTCCACGCCAAGGAAAGTCCCTTCTGGACACGGGACGAAGTCTTCAATCTTGTATCTTCATAGTCCAGGAGTCCGGCCGAAGGTATAGTCCGGCTATCTGGACACCCCCTAATCCAGGACTCCCTCAGTTGCCCCCGAACCAGGCTTCAATGATGACGAGTCCGGCGCACAAATTGTCTTCGGCATTGCAAGGCGGGTTCTTCTCCAAATTCTGTGTACCTGTTGAACAGTGTCCGGTTTCTTGTAAATGTAGTGCTCCTTGGCTTCCACGCCCAATAAGGGCCATTTTCCATGTGTCAAACGAATACGAAAAGTCAGGGTGTTTTTTATATTTACACCCCTAGCCGCGTGAGTGAGCCGCCTATTTAAGGGGACAAGGATTTAGATCCAAACCACACCTTCTCCCTTCCGCGAGTATTCATCAGAGCGTATCCGACAGAGGTCCATTCCATCATGGCCGGCCGCGGCAGCTCCTCCTCTCGCCCTTCCTGCCCTCAGCCTGGAGATTGGAATAGGTGCTCCATCCCGCACAGTGAGCTAGTGACGCTCCAGACCAAGGGATTTCTCCCCCCGACCTATATGGTCCCGGTTCGAGCCGGACTTGCCACCTATAATGGCGGAGAGCAAGTGGAGAGCGCCCCCAATCCCTCCAAAGGAGAGCGGATATGCCTTGCCCCTTACTTAATAAGAGGGCTCGGATTTCCAATTCATCCGTTTCTCTGGGGGCTTCTGGAGTTCTATGGCCTCCGGCTACACAACCTCACGCCTGCCTCCATATTGCATATCGCGGGCTTCGAAGCCCTTTGCGAGCTGTTCTTGGGCTGCGAGGCTCATTTCGCGCTGTGGAAAAGGCTATTCTGCCTTGTGCCCTGCTCTAAGGAGGGGTCAATATATCAAGTGGGCAGAGCCGAAGTGTGGCGCATCGTCGGGACCGGATATCATCCGGAACCCCAAAGAAGGCGTCCGAAGACTGGCCTTCAGAATGGTTTTATATAGAGGACGTCCCGCTGCCGGATCCTGTCCGGATCGGCCTCCCTGAGTTCGACAGTGCTCCCCTGAAGAAGCGCCTAAGCTGGCGTCCACAGAGCCCTCAGAGGGAAAGTGACAGGGACGTTATTTACCTGATGGGCCGGATAAGATTGTTAGCTCATTCTGGACTGACCATGATCGGGGTCATGGCCGCATGCATCATGCGAGGGGTGCAGCCGCTTCACTATAGAGGTTGCCCCATGTGGGAATTCAACGGGGAGGACGATGCCACCCGCTACGGCCGTAAGGGGCTGACAGTGCAACTATCCCTAGGTGGTTTTGGTAATTCATAACAACATATAGCTCATTGAGCTAATGCTATTCCAAGATGATTATTTTAGGAAAGCTCAATGATTGGCATGGCATGGATGTGAAAGTGGAACCCTCAAAATGCTAAGGACAAAGGATTGGCTCATGCTCAAAAGCTCAAGACTCTTCATTTTATATTTTAGTGATCCAAGATCACATTGAGTCTTTAGGAAAAGCCAATACTATCAAGGAGGGATGAGGTGTTGCTTAATGAGCCTCTTGCTTCATGTGCTTAGTGATATGCTCCAAAACCCTCAACTACTTTCCCATATCCACATATGACCTAAACCCTAAGCCAAACTCGGTCCTACCGATTCTTTCTATCCGGCTCCACCGAGTTTCACTTGTCATAAGCCACTGCCAAACCCTAGCAAATCGGTTCTACCGATAGGGATCTCGGTCTCACCGAGATGGGATTGCAAACTCTCTGTTTCCCTTTCGTAACTTTTCGGTGTCACCGAAAGAGCGAACCGGTCCCACCGAGATTGCAATGTAAATTCAGTGTTTCCTTTTTGTAACTTTTCGGTCTCACCGAAAGAGCAAATCGGTCCCACCGAGTTTGCCTGACCAACTCTCCGGTTAGCTAATTACCAAATTCGGTCTCACCGAGTTTGTGTAATCGGTCTCACCGAGATTACGTTATGCCCAAACCCTAACCATATCGGTCCTACCGAGTTGCATGTCAGTCCCACCGAAAATCTCTAATGGTCACTAGGTTTACCTTTTCGGTCCGACCGAGTTTGTTGATTCGGTCCCACCGAGATTGGAAAACTATGTGTAACGGTTGGATTTTGTGTGGAGGCTATATATACCCCTCCACCTCCTCTTCATTCGTAGAGAGAGCCATCAGAACACATACACAATTCCAACTCATATGTTCTGAGAGAGAACCACCTACTCATGTGTTGAGACCAAGATATTCCATTCCTACCATATGAATCTTGATCTCTAGCCTTCCCAAGTTGCTTTCCACTCAAATCTTCTTTCCACAAAATCCAAATCCTATGAGAGAGAGTTGAGTGTTGGGAGACTATCATTTGAAGCACAAGAGCAAGGAGTTCATTACCTACACACCATTTGTTACTTCTTGGAGAGTGGTGTCTCCTAGATTGGCTAGGTGTCCACTTGGGAGCCTCCGACAAGATTGTGGAGTTGAACCAAGGAGTTTGTAAGGGCAAGGAGATCGCCTACTTTGTGAAGATCTACCGCTAGTGAGGCAAGTCCTTCGTGGGCGATGGCCATGGTGGGATAGACAAGGTTGCTTCTTCGTGGACCCTTTGTGGGTGGTTGCTTCTTCGTGGACCCTTCGTGGGTGGAGCCCTTCGTGGACTCGCGCAACCGTTACCCTTTGTGGGTGGAGCCCTCCGTGGACTCGCGCAACCGTTACCCTTTGTGGGTTGAAGTCTCCATCAACGTGGATGTAGGATAGCACCACCTATCCGAACCACGGGAAAAACATCCGTGTCTCCAATTGCGTTTGAATTCTCCAAACCCTTCCCTTTACATTCTTGCAAGTTGCATGCTTTACTTTCCGCTGCCAATATACTCTTTGCATGCTTGTTTGAATTTTGTGATGATTGCTTGACTTGTCCTACAATAGCTAAAATCTGCCAAGAACTAAAATTGGGAAAAGGTTAAGTTTTTATTTGGTCAAGTAGTCTAATCACC
>NC_041386.1:121980340-122127638 GCF_002162155.2 Triticum dicoccoides | reverse complement strand
GATCCTACAAGTGGTATCAGAGCTTTGGTCTCCATTTGCTTTGATCTCCATAGCTTTTGGTGGTCATAGCCTTGGTTTCACAACCTAGGAGAGTATGGCGTCTAGCGAGGGAAATTATCACCGTAGAGGTCCTTACTTTGATGGTACTAATTTTGCTAGTTGGAAGCATAAAATGAAAATGCATATTCTTGGACATAACCCCACCGTTTGGGCTATTGTGTGTATTGGTTTGCAAGGTGACTTTGATGGGAAAGAACCAAACCGTGAAGCTACGGCGGATGAGTTGAAGATGTTGCAATACAATGCTCAAGCTTGTG
This sequence comes from Triticum dicoccoides, assembly GCF_002162155.2. Taxonomy (NCBI): domain Eukaryota; kingdom Viridiplantae; phylum Streptophyta; class Magnoliopsida; order Poales; family Poaceae; genus Triticum; species Triticum dicoccoides. The sequence continues at coordinate 122,127,321 of NC_041386.1, read as the reverse complement.
ATATTCTCTTCAACGGACTGTGCCCCAAAGAATTCAACAAAATCAGCCGTCTTGAGAATGCAAAGGAAATTTGTGACACTTTGATTGATATGCACGAAGGTACCAACTCCGTCAAGGAATCCAAGTTGGATGTGCTTCAAAGTCAACTTGACAAGTTCAAAATGAAGGATGGTGAAGGTGTCGCTGAAATGTACTCTAGGCTTGCTCTCATCACAAATGAGATTGCTGGCTTAGGAAGTGAAGAGATGACCGATAGATTCATCATCAAGAAGATTCTAAGAGCCTTGGATGGAAAATATGATACCGTGTGCACATTGATCCAAATGATGCCCAATTACAAGGATCTCAAGCCAACAGAGGTGATTGGAAGAAATGTTGCTCACGAGATGTCACTTAAGGATAAAGAGGAACTTCACAACAAATCAAGTGGTGCCTATAAAGCCTCATGTGAAGCCCCTACATCATCAAGTGAGAAACAAGACTTCAATGAAGAATTGAGCTTAATGGTGAAGAACTTCAACAAGTTCTATAAGAGTAGAAGCAAAGATAGAAGCTTCAAGTCAAGGTCCTACAATGACAAAAGATCTTCTAGTCGAGAGCGAAACTGCTACAGCTGTGGAAGACCCGGACACTATTCCAATGAGTGTACGGCTACCTACAAGAGAAGAGAAGATTCTCCAAAAAGAAGAAGCAAAGAATCACCACCAAGAGAGAGAAGGAGTAGAGATGATCGTTATGAACGAAGATACTCACGGATAAGCAAGGATTCGGAAAGAAAGGAAAAATCATCAAGGAGCTACACAAAACAAAGACATCAAGCTCATGTTGGTGAATGGGTATCCGGCTCCGACTCCGACAGCCACTCCGAGAGAAGTTATCACTCCGACTCCGAAGATACTCAAGATGAAGGTGTTGCCGGTCTAGCACTTGTGTCAACCAACTCCTACGACATATTTGACTCACCAAATGAAGGAATTGGAAGATGCTTCATGGCCAAAGGTCCTAACGTAACACACCCCGAGTATGTTGATTTCAATAGTGATGAAGATGACTTGTTAGGTGATGATTTGCTTGTGGGCAACTCTAGTGATGAATACTATGATGAAACGTCAATTAATCATGCTAATCAAGATAAAACAAATGACAATGATAAGGAGAAGATTGAGGCTCTAACTAAAGAACTAAACACTCTTAAGTTAGCTCATGAAACTATCTTCGAAGATCATCGAGAACTTTTAAGAGCTCATGAGAAATTACGCTTTGAAAAGCTCAATCTTGAGCAAGAGCATGAGTTCTTAAAAGCAATCAATGATGATCTCTGCAAGAAAAGTTCTTCTTACATTGCCAAGCGTTTACTCTTATCCACTTACATGCCTCAAGTCAAGTCTAGTAACAAGAACAAGAAAGATTCCTCCTCTAGCAATAACAATGATCATGCTAAATCCAATATTGTTGCTTCTAGTAGTTCTCTTGATTCCACTAATGATTCTCTTAGCCAAGTTACACTTGAGCAAGAAAATTGCTTATTGAAGGGAATTATAGAGAAAGGAGTGGACAAAAGTCTTGCCAGGAGTAAGCAATTCGAGGAAATTGTGAGCAAGCAAGGAATGCACCGGAAGAATCAAGGTGTTGGTTTTGAACGAAAGTTCAATGCCAATGGAGTTGAGTGGGAAGAAGATCAATACCCCAAGACAAAGTTTGTTCCTCAACAAGAGAAGTATGATACTTCTTTCAAGGGGACACAAGCTCAAGATGATCTTCCACCACAAGACTACAAGCAAAAAGGCAAGGACAAGCTTCAAGAGGAAATTGATGCATTTGAAGAAGCTCCTAAGACCTTAGTCAAGTGGATTCCCAAGACTACTTCAAGTTCCACTTCATCAAGTACGACTACAACTCCAAGGATTCCCATCAAGATGGTGTGGATCCAAAAGAAGAAGAACTAGAGAGTTCTTGAGGGTGACTCCGCCAACATACTTCACTCTTATCATTTTGGCAAGAACAAGTGCAATCAACTTCCACATCTTGCACTAGTTCAAGGAGTCACAAACCCTCTTGTTGGTAAGACAAGGGACAAGGTAACCTAAAAGTTTTCATGGAAATCATCTTGTGTGTGCATCACTCTATGTCTATGGAAATCCTTGTTTGTTCCTTGTGGGACTAACCCATGTAGGTATTGAAAGTGCAATTCACTCAAATGGATAGCTCCAAGTGATCTACATCAACATTGAGCATCCACATCTTCAACATCTACATGAAGTCATCATCGCCAAAACCCGAGGTTAGTTCATCCCTCTAAGGGGGGATATCACATCTAGGGGGAGCTTTACTCTAAGACTTGAGCTAAAGCAACTCTAAAGATGTGAACACAAAAATGCTTTATGTAAAAGTGGTAACCTCACTTGAGCTTAAACGATGAGTATGACCTATGATCAAGTGTTCTCACTTGACTCCTAAGTCAATATACTCATATATAGATGACCTTGTCATCGCAAATTGCTTGATAGATGCTAGAATTGGTTGTGCTTGCATTGTCACATATTTCATTTGCCATCTTATTGTGTGAGCATGCTGGTTGCATATTTTACTCATTCGAGGACATCCACTTGTTGTTTTGATTATTTGGTTTTATTTCCTTTTGCCAAGTGGATGGACAAGAATGCCTAAGAACCTCCTCTAGCTATCTATGCTTTTCTCGTCTCAAACTCTATTCATGCTACATCACAAAATTTGATCAAGTCAGATTCGAACCACTATGTGTGAGGAGCGCTCGGAGTCCCCGATTCGTCATAGACTTAAACTTCCAAAACCTCTTTATGATTCTCGGTCTGACCGATACCCCACTTTCGGTCCTACCGAGATCATTAAGTTGATCTAGGTTTTCGATCTCAGTGCAACCGATTTGAACCTTTTGGTCACACCGAGTTTCAGTAACTGCTTGTAGTTATGAATCTCGGTGCCACCGAGTTGTTCCACTCGGTCACACCGATAGGGTCGGGCTATATATAGTCACGGGCAAAAATTTGGAAATTTCTCCGAACCCCTTCGCCCGCGCGATAGCCTACTCTGCCAACATGTTCTCCGGATCGTCTCCTTGCCGCCAGCCGCCTCCAGTCACTGGTCTCCATCACCGTCAACGGAATTCTACCCCGCCGTTGCCGCCGTAGCGAGTCTCCGCCGAACTAGGGTATGGACTCGATCTTTGTGCTATTCTCCAATCCGATTCCTAGCACATTGTGATCATCATGATTCTTGCCACGATTGAAACACTCCTATCCAGTCAATGCGCTCGTAGATTAGGTTTGATTCGACAATTTTAGGGTTAGGTTTCCGCCGAAACCATCTCGGACCCACCGAGTTGAAAAACTCGGTCCCACCGATTTGGCTTATGCCATTGCACAAGTGAGACTCGGTGTGACCGAGAATTACTTATCGGTGTGACCGATTTTGGAACTTTGTGAAACCCTAGCAGTCTCGGTGTCACCGAACTGTGACTCGGTCTGACCGAGTTCACTAGTTTAGGTTCCAAAACTGCTTCGATATCACCGAGTTTAAAAATCGGTAGATCCGAGATGATTTCAGTGGGAAACTAAAACTAAGATTTTGAGTCATTCTTTTGCAAAAATCTTTGCATTTTGTGATGCTCATCCACTCTACCTCATCTATAAACTGTTCACAGGGTCAGCAGTCAGCTTGTTCATCATGTCAGACCAGAGTGACAGCCAGAATGTGTCAGAACAGCAAGTGCACATGAGTGAGGGCACTAGTCCCTCCAGCTCTTCAGATGATGGCAGCAGGAGCACCCCCAGCAATCTGCCAAAAGCTGCCACCAGACAAAGGACGAAGAGAACTTTAGATTCTGAGGATGAAGATTATGTGGAAGAGGAGGAAGCCACATCAAAGAGAGTAGTTCTTGAGAAGGAACATGGCTCAGCACAAGGCACAAAGCCAGGGATGAAAATCAAAAGGCCAGCAGGCAGGCAGCCTATGCCAAAGGCCAGAGCTTCAACCAAGATTCCTAAGAAGTCCACTCCCATAGAGCCAGTTGCTGCTGAAGGCAAGAAAAGGAAGGAAAGGGTCAAGAAGACCATAGCCAGAGTGCTTGGAAAGGCTTCCATCATGGAAGAAGAGGAAGAAGAAGAGGTTGCTGCACCAGCACCTAAGGCACCTAAGCTTATGGGTGATGCTATCAGGACAGGGGCTGCTGCATCCAAGCCCAAAGAAGCACCCAAAGCTGCCTCCAAGCCCAAGTCTGCACCAAAGAGAAATACAAGAAGCATCCTAGCTGCTGAGAAGAACAAGGCCCCAATGCCTGAAGCTACAGAAGAAGATGATGAAGAGCAAGTACTCAGAAAACTCAAGCCCAAGATCCCAGACCACAACGATGCTCATCTTGTGGCTGAGGATATGAAGCTCAGGAGAGACTCAGGGCTGAGGAAGTGGAGAGAAGCAGATCTGTATGCTGCAAGGAGGAGGACTGCTGTGGATTACAGATTTCACACCAAGGAACAACAAGATTTCTATGAGACAGTGCTGCTTGATAAGAAGCCCATAGTTTGTGACATGAGATGGGTTGATTGGGAGTACATCAAGGACAACAAAGAGTACTACCCTGGAGTGCAGGACAGCTTCAAGGCATGTGGAGTAGAGGACTTTGTTGGGCAGAAGCTCACAAAGTGGAACGAGGAACTCATCATGCAGTTCTACTCCACAACCCACTTTTATCCAGATGGTAGGATAATTTGGATGTCAGAAGGTACGAGGTACCAATCTACAGTTGCTAAATGGGCTCAGCTGATCAATGCCCCAAAGGAGCATGAGGATGACTTGGATATCTATGCCAAGAAGAAGATGGATCATAACTCTATGTCCAACATGTACAAGGAGATTCCAAATGAAGCACGTGACACTTTCAAATTTGGCTCAGTGCATTATCTTCTGTCAGGGCTGCCAACTATAAATTGGATACTGAGGCACACCTTATTGCCCAAGTCTGGAGATCACAAGATGATCAGAGGCCATGCGATCAATTTGCTACATATATTTGATGTGCCACAGAAGTTCAAGGTGATGAGCCTTATGGTAGAGACAATCAAGAGGACTGCAGCAGACCAGAAAAGGAGTTGTGGGTATGCCCCACAAATTCAGGAGCTCATTAACTCCAAGATGGGCACGGACATATACTTATTGGACAAGGAACACTTGCCCATCCGTCCAGAATTTGAGGACAATCAAGTTGTTATGACTGAGAATGAACCATCATCTGCACAAGTACAAGCAAAGAAGGAGAAGGCAAGGAAGGAGAAAGCTGCCAAGATGCCAACTCAAGAGGAGGCATCTGAGTATTTCTTGAAAACCAAACAAGAGCAGCTTGGTTACCTGATTGCATCCACCCCGCGGATTGAGAAAGGACTAGCCACCCTAACTCAGAACTAGGCAAGCCTAGAGAGAATCATGGAACAAAAGTTCTATGACTTGGATGTCAAGGTGACAGAGATTCAGACTGCAGTGGAGCAGCTCCAAGATGATATGCAGGAGAGGAAAGGGAAGACAACATTGATGCCTTTGCCAGAGTGCCACGAGGTCCGAGGTCGTCGGCAGTGCCAGTTCCTGACACAAGAGCAACTGCCTCAGCTCTAGCCGTAGCACCAGTCCAACCTGCTCCAGCGTCTACTTCAGCTCCAACTCCAGCGTCTACTTCAGCTCCAACTCCAGCATCTACTTCAGCGTCTATAGAATCCTTCGTCCTTGGAGTGATCCGGACTCCACCACCACTTGAAGATCAAGCCTGAGTGTCGATCTAGCACTATGCATTTTCTAGGAACTTTTTGGTAACTTGTTGCCAAAGGGGGAGAAAATGTATAGATCATAGGCTTCGAGAGAGAGAGTGTGTTGATTTTTTTTCTCTTGCTTTATTTGGTGGTTTTTCGAACTTTGTTTGCTTTTGAGTGCTTGAGATACTATGTCATTGCTCGTGAGACATTGATGATCATGTGTTTGATCATAAGCTACACTTAATGTTTGCTTAATGTTATCATCTTATATATCTTATGTGATCATTCACTATTCTTGGTGATGAGTGCATGTATTTCATTCTTATCATTTTAAGCGCTCCACCAAGATGTATGTGACATGGAAGAGTAACCCATGACTCTAACTCCTTGTGCATTTGCAGTCCAAAGCAAATTTTAAATATGCACAAATTTAGGGGGAGCTCTTACTTATCACATACTTCTTAAAGCGACGATATATTTCATGCTTATTATCAATTGTCGAAGCTTTGATCTATATGTTGTCATCAATTACCAAAAAGGGGGAGATTGAAAGTGCAACTATCCCTAGGTGGTTTTGGTAATTCATAACAACATATAGCTCATTGAGCTAATGCTATTCCAAGATGATTATTTCAGGAAAGCTCAATGATTGGCATGGCATGGATGTGAAAGTGGAACCCTCAAAATGCTAAGGACAAAGGATTGGCTCAAGCTCAAAAGCTCAAGACTCTTCATTTTATATTTTAGTGATCCAAGATCACATTGAGTCTTTAGGAAAAGGCAATACTATCAAGGAGGGATGAGGTGTTGCTTAATGAGCCTCTTGCTTCATGTGCTTAGTGATATGCTCCAAAACCCTCAACTACTTTCCCATATCCACATATGACCTAAACCCTAAGCCAAACTCGGTCCTACTGATTCTTTCTATCCGGCGCCACCGAGTTTCACTTGTCATAAGCCACTGCCAAACCCTAGCAAATCGGTTCAACCGATAGGGATCTCAGTCTCACAGAGATGGGATTGCAAACTCTCTGTTTCCCTTTCGTAACTTTTCGGTGTCACCGAAAGAGCGAATCGGTCCCATCGAGATTGGAATGTAAATTCAGTGTTTCCTTTTTGTAACTTTTCGGTCTCATCGAAAGAGCAAATCGGTCCCACCGAGTTTGCCTGACCAACTCTCTGGTTAGCTAATTACCAAATTCGGTCTCACCGAGTTTGTGTAATCAGTCTCATCGAGATTACGTTATGCCCAAACCCTAACCATATCGGTCCTACCGAGTTGCATGTCAGTCCCACCAAAAATCTCTAACGGTCACTAGGTTTACCTTTTCAGTCCGACCGAGTTTGTTGATTCGGTCGCACCGAGATTGGAAAACTGTGTGTAACGGTTGGATTTTGTGTGGAGGCTATATATACCCCTCCACCTCCTCTTCATTCGTAGAGAGAGCCATCAGAACACATAAATAATTCCAACTCATATGTTCTGAGAGAGAACCACCTACTCATGTGTTGAGACCAAGATATTCCATTCCTACCATATGAATCTTGATCTCTAGACTTCCCAAGTTGCTTTCCACTCAAATCTTCTTTCCACAAAATCCAAATCCTATGAGAGAGAGTTGATTGTTGGGAGACTATCATTTGAAGCACAAGAGCAAGGAGTTCATTACCTACACACCATTTGTTACTTCTTGGAGAGTGGTGTCTCCTAGATTGGCTAGGTGTCCACTTGGGAGCCTCCGACAAGATTGTGGAGTTGAACCAAGGAGTTTGTAAGGGCAAGGAGATCGCCTACTTCGTGAAGATCTACCGCTAGTGAGGCAAGTCCTTCGTGGGCGATGGCCATGGTGGGATAGACAAGGTTGCTTCTTCGTGGACCCTTTGTGGGTGGTTGCTTCTTCGTGGACCCTTTGTGGGTGGTTGCTTCTTCGTGGACCCTTCATGGGTGGAGCCCTTCGTGGACTCGCGCAACCGTTACCCTTTGTGGGTGGAGCCCTCCGTGGACTCGCGCAACCGTTACCCTTTGTGGGTTGAAGTCTCCATCAACGTGGATGTAGGATAGCACCACCTATACGAACCACGGGAAAAACATCCGTGTCTCCAATTGCGTTTGAATTCTCCAAACCCTTCCCTTTACATTCTTGCAAGTTGCATGCTTTACTTTCCGCTGCCAATATACTCTTTGCATGCTTGTTTGAATTGTGTGATGATTGCTTGACTTGTCCTACAATAGCTAAAATCTGCCAAGAACTAAAATTGGGAAAAGGTTAAGTTTTTATTTGGTCAAGTAGTCTAATCACCCCCCTCTAGACATACTTTCGATCCTACAGGGGCCGGATTCGGCTGCCGCTCTAATAAAGACCTTGTCCGCTTTGTACAAGGGAGAAGAGGAGGAATTTCTCCGCGTCAACCCACGGGGTGGATTTTCTATGTACAATCCCCCAAGTTGGGCAAGTGGACACTTTTACTTGCCCATTCGTTTTATATTCCCATTGTTAAATTTTCAGTCTAACAACTTCAACGCAGGAACTGCGCCAGGCTGTTAAAGAAATAAACAGCCCTCCTCCACAACCCGAGGATCTGGGACGGTCCCTCGACCCGGCCTCTCAAGAGGATCCAGACTTATCTGTGGAGCTGATTGATGGAGTGTTTCATCAATTGAGCAAGGACAACGCCTTGGTGGCCATTACGGCCGATTATCCAGGGCTACTCCCAGCCTCACAGGTAATTGAGACCGGAGTCCCAGCACTTTCAAAAGGGATCTGCCCTCGCGTGTTTTCGATTGCCGTATGACAATCGTGTTTTGCAGGGGAGGTCCTTGAGACGGGAGGCCGAGCCTGCGGCGACTAGCCAACGAGGGGCGGCAAGGCCCCGTGAGATGAAAAGAAGTGCGGTCCGGACGGAGGCACCGGCGCAAAGGTATAGCGCGCCACCTTATTCCCAGGTGTTATTCCTTCGAGGCATATTAACGCTCGTGCTCTCTTCAGGACGAAGAGACCTCGCCAGCCTATATCCAGCAGCCAGGCTCCAAAGCCTGGTCCGAATGCGGAGGCGAACATGAGGCGTGCACCGGACGCTCCTCCGACGGAGGATGCGGACAGGCTGTCTGCCACTAATTCCGAGGTGGAGAGTGCCATGAACCACAGGCGTCGCCGGACAGTTCTTCGCGACGCTTGTTTCTCCAAAGAGGCATTGGATGCCTTCAATTCGGGAGACGCGTACCTCCGTGCCACTCAAAATGGTCTAGCCAGAGCCACGGAGCAGTATGTGAAAGACATACGGGTAAGAAAATTTTGGTAATTATATATATACCAGTAGCCCCCAAGACTTGAAACAGTTAGAATAATTGTTTTAAGGATCATTTGTAATGCAGGTTCTTACAGAAAAGAATACCCTACTGTCCCAGGAGCTGGAAGAGTGCAAATCCCAACTTGAGGCCGCACTAGCCGCGGCAGGGGAGCCCAAGGAGACCCCCTCTGGTAATATATGCTTCGAAAGATAAGTATTTCGCGAAGTGCAGCGTGGGTGCAAATCTGACAAATGAAATTGCAGATGGCGCCAGATTAAATCCGGAAGTGCAACAACTCCGACGCCAGCTAAAGGCTGGTGAGAGCGTGCTGACAAAGGTGAGGCGGGAGAAGAACAATCTCCAATATGCCAACACCAAGCTGGGCGTTGAACTGAAGGACGTTCATGCCCAGCTGTTGGACTCCGTGAAGGAGAATCAGCGGCTTCGACGCGGCATATATAGTAAGTGCTTAAACGAACTTTGAAAAAAGAGTTCGGCGAGGAAGTCGACTAACAGAGTAATGTCTGTAGGTATGCTGACAGGTCGTCCTGTAGAGGAAATGCCCGGTTCTACGGGTGACCTTCTTCCCGAGCTCTCACAACTGCACGAACGAGTTCGGCAGGTGATGCAAGGCGTCGCCCAGGCCTTGTGGCCATCCGTCTCCATGCCTGAAGGCCATGGAGAGCTTGTAGAGAAGCTGAAGGGAGCGCGGCGGCGCTTCCGACTGTGGAAGATGTCGGCCTGCCATCAAGGCGCCAGGGAGGCCTGGGCCATGGTGAAGACGCGGTACACGAAGGCTGACCCAAACCACATGGCCGAGGTCGGACCCGTAGGGCCCGATGGGAAGGAGAACCCTGTGAGATTAGTATACGGCCAAGTAGAGTTGGCCGCAAAGTATTCCCAATAGGACTATAAACTAGACAGCATGTTAGATGGTATTGAAGAGGAATACAATCAGTCAGGTTGACTATGTAATTTTAATTGACATGTGTAATGCCTTCTAGCCAGATTGTAGATCGTTTGTCATGGCCGACCTTTTCGCTTCCACCTCGGGACCTAATGGTCCGGAGTGTGTCCGAATACCCTCGCGGTTATATAAGAACAGGGGTATGCATGGAGACCAGGCGTAGGGGTCATTAGTGCTTGAACAGACAAGTGGCCAACTAGTTATGTTATATTACATGGTTAGTAAGAAACATCTTCCAGGGAGAATAGTTCCGTTAGGGGTTCCTTTCCCTGGGAGGCATGCCCTAAAGTGCATGTCCATTCTGTGAAAAGAGACGCAGGAAAAACATCTGGGGCATATAGATAAATAAGTGAAAGAAAAGATCATCTTTAGTTCACCGACCAAATATTCCCTTAAGAACGCTAGCTTTCGGCTTCACCCAGTCTGAGGTACACATCCGGCTGACCCGGCAGTAACAATCGTAGAGGTGCTCCCTTTACCACCTAGCCGAACAATCGGGAACGTAGGGCTAAGAACAGGAGCCAGGCAACCCAGCTTGGCCAAAACTTAAGTCATATCGATGCATATAATGGCAAATAAAAGGTACATGCGGAAGTATGACACATGTGTTGGGCATGAAGCCCGTATAAATAAGCTTCTGTTTAAAGAAGCCCCCGGGTTTAATGAGCGCGGATAGCGTGTCACTTTATGAGCCTTTAAAGGCTATAAGAGAGAGAGAGAGGAGAAGGAGAGAAATGTAAGACAGAAAGTATATAAAAAATGGACAGAGCAAGGAGACAAACACAGAGTCCGGCGCTAGGCATAGAATCTTCATATACGGGCTGCGTTCCATGGGTTCGGCTCGAGTCGGTTATCCGATGCATCTCGCGGGCGGTACGCTCCACCAGTTAGGACTTGGTTGATTATGAAGGGACCTTCCCACTTGGGCTTGAGTTTGTCCTTTTTCTTGTCCGGCAGGCATAGAACTAATTCGCCAATGTTGTGATTTTTGGCTCGTACTTCTCTGCTTTGGTATCTTCGAGCCTGTTGTTGATAGAATGCGGAATAGGCTTTTGCCACGTCACGCTCTTCCTCCAAGGCGTCCAAACTGTCCTGCCGATCGAGCTCAGCTTCTCTTTCTTCGTACATGCGCACTCGAGGTGAGTCATGAATTATGACGCAGGGCAAAACTGCCTCTGCGCCGTACACCATGAAGAATGGTGTGTATCCGGTGGTGCGATTTGGTGTGGTCCGCAGCCCCCAGAGTACGGAGTCGAGCTCCTCTACCCAGTGCATATTAGATTCCTTAAGGGACCGCACTAATCTGGGTTTGATGCCGCTCATGATAAGACCATTTGCACGTTCGAACTGGCCGTTGGTTTGTGGGTTATAGACAGAAGCATAATCGATCTTGATGCCCATGTTTTTCAACCAGAATTTTACCTCATCGGACGTAAAGTTCATGCCGTTATCAGTGATGATGTTGTGGGGGACGCCGTAATGGTGTACAACCCCGGATATAAAGTCTATCACCGGTCTGGATTCGGCTGTCTTAACAGGCTTGGCTTCTATCCATTTGGTGAACTTATCGACCATGACCAGTAAGTATTTTTTCTTGTGGGTTCCGCCTTTAAGGGGTCCAACCATGTCAAGCCCCCAGACCGCGAAGGGCCAAGTGATGGGGACAGCTTGGAGGGCGGTGGGTGGCATATGGCTTTGGTTTGCAAAAAGTTGGCAACCGATGCATCATTGGACTAAGTCCTGGGCGTCTGCCCAGGCCGTCGGCCAATAAAAGCCTGTACGGAAGGCCTTGCTTACAAGGGACCGAGCTGCAGCGTGATGTCTGCCAAGTTCGGCATGAATTTCCGCCAGGAGGTTCCGCCCTTCCTCTTCGAATATGCACCTTTGAAGGACTCTGGTAGTGCTTTTCTTATAAAGCTCTCCCTCATGGACTTTATAGGCTTTAGATCGCCGCACTATGCAGCGTGCCTCATTTTGGTCCTCAGGGAGTTCCTGCCTGGTAAGGTAGGCAAGGAATGGTTCTGTCCACGGGGCGATGACGGCCATTATTACGTGGGCTGAAGGTGTTATTTCATTGGCAGAGCCTCCAATTATGTCAGAGTGTTCGATGTCGGGCAGTGCGGTTGGGTCCGGGCTGTTATTGCCAGGTTCCCCTTCCCATACTATAGACGGCTTTAACAACCTTTCCAAGAAGATGTTGGGGGGACTGCATCGCGTTTTGCGCTGATGCATGCCAGGACATCTGCCGCCTGATTATTTTCCCGGGCTATATGGTGAAATTCGAGCCCTTCGAACCGAGATGACATTTTTAGGACGGCGTTGCGATAAGCTGCCATTTTTGGATCCTTGGCATCAAAGTCTCCATTTATTTGGGATATTGCGAGGTTCGAGTCCCCGTGCACCTCTAGGCGTTGAATGCCCATGGATACTGCCATCCGGAGACCATGTAAAAGGGCCTCATATTCGGCTGCGTTGTTGGAGTCTGTGTACATTATCGGGAGTACATATTGAACTGTGTCTCCTGTCGGGGACGTCAAAACGACGCCAGCCCCTAGACCGGCCAACATTTTGGAGACGTCGAAGTGCATGACCCAGTTTGAATATGTGTCGTACTCTTTAGGGAGTTCGGCCTCCATCCATTCTGCGATGAAGTCGGCCAAAACTTGCGACTTGATAGCTCGCCGTGGCTTGTAAGTTATGCCAAACGGGAGGAGCTCAATGGCCCATTTTGCAATCTGGCCCGTCGCGTCACGGTTGTTTATAATATCGTTAAGTGGCACTTCCGAGGCTACTGTTATTGAACACTCTTGAAAGTAGTGTTGCAGCTTCCGGGATGCCATAAATACCGCGTACGCAATCTTTTGATAATGCGGGTACCGTGACTTGCACGGAGTAAGGACAGTGGACACATAATAGACCGGCTTTTGAAGGGGGGAATTTGTGTCCGTCCGTTTCTCGTTCAACGACGAGCACTGCGCTTACGACCTGATGGGTTGCTGCAATGTATAATAGCGAATGTTAGCCTCAAGTCTAGAGATTCGACATGTCTTGTTTTAACGACCACATCATCTACGCATGCCTCCACTGTTTTGCCGATCTGGTTTGCCAGACATGTCTGAATCATGCGCTGATATGTTGCGCCGGCGTTTTTGAGCCCGAAGGGCATTGTGTTGAAGCAGAATGGGCCGTATGGTGTGATGAATGCCGTTGCGGCTTGGTCTGACTCTGCCATCTTTATTTGATGGTAGCCAGAGTATGTGTCGAGGAAACACAATGAATCGTGTCCTGCTGTAGCGTCGATAATTTGATCGATGCGGGGGAGAGGGAAGGGATCCTTTGGGCAAGCCTTGTTAAGGTCTTTGAAATCAACGCACAGGCGCCAGGATTTGTCCTTCTTTGGTACCATCACCAGGTTTGCTAGCCAGTCCTGATGTTTTATATCTTTGATGAATCCGGCCTCCAATAGCTTGGCTAGTTCCTCTCACATGGCCTGTCTCTTAGGTTCGGAAAAACGCCTAAGAGCCTGTTTGACTGGCTTGAATCCTTTTAGGATATTTCAGCTGTGTTCGGCCAGCCTGCATGGGATTCCTAGCATGTCTGAAGGGTGCCAGACGAAAATGTCCCAGTTCTCTCATAGGAACTCTCACAGTGCGGCGTCTACATCAGGGTTTAACTGTGCCCCGATGGAAGCTGTTTTATTGGGGTCGGTTGGATGGACCTGGAATTTGGCTATTTCGTCCGTCGGTTTAAAGGAGGTGGACTTGGATCTTTTATCGAGTATCACATCATCCCTATTTACCATGGAGCGCAGCGCAGTCAGTTCCTCAGCCGCTAGGGCTTCGGATAGCGCCTCGAGGGCCAGTGCGGCTATCTTGTTTTCGGCGCGGAGTGCTATGTCCGGATCACTAATGAGAGTGATGATTCCGTTAGGCCCGGGCATCTTGAGCTTCATGTACACGTAATGGGGTATTGCTTGGAAGACTGTAAACGCTTCCCGCCCTAGCAGAGCGTGATATCCGCTACTGAACGGGGCCACCTGGAACGTGACCTCTTCGGACCTGTAATTATCCGGCGTGCCGAACACCACATCTAGTGTGATTTTTCCTGTACAGCGCACTTCCCGACTGGGGATTATTCCTCTAAAGGTTGTGCTGCTTTGCTCAATGCGGTTCCAGTCTATTTCCATTTTTTGAAGGGTTTCCTCATAAATGAGGTTCAATCCGCTGCCTCCATCCATGAGTACCTTGGTAAGACGAAAGCCGTCCACTATTGGACTTAGGACCAATGCGGCTGGTGCTCGGGCTGTTCGGAATTTAGGTTCATCACTGGCGTTAAAAGTAATAGCCGTGTCACTCCATGGGTTTATTGTTGCTACTTGGTAGACTTCGGCAAGGCCGCAGAGTGTTCTTTTTCGCATATTATTTGATGCGAAAGTCTCGAAGACTGTTAATACCGTATTGGTTTCTCTGGGGTGGCTTTCTGTGGCTTCTGGAATTAGAAGATCTTCACCAATTTTTGCCACCTGCCGGAGTATCCAACATGCTCTAAGGCTATGAGTTGGTGTGGCGCCCACTGCACTGTGGATTTTACAGGGTCCATTAAGCCATCCTTCTAGTACGGTTCTGTGCCCTGTAGAGGGCTTTTGCTTTTTGGTATTGAACCCAGGTGTCTGGCGATGATGCACCCTTTTGTTTCGGACTGGGTTTGTATTCAGGGCCGGATTGTCCCAAAATTTTATTTCGGTTTTCCAGGCGCTTTCCATCGCACAGTACTTTCGTACTATGGACGCCAAGTCAGCGAAGCGTGTAATATCACGGTGACTTATGGCGTTGAGGATTCCCTTGTCCGTGCAATTATTGCAGAAGAATCAAATTGCGTCTTCCTCGCGGCAGTCCTTTATCCTGTTCATAACCAGGAGGAATCTTGCCCAATAATGATGTACTGTTCCTTTGGGCTCTTGCCTAATTTGGGATAGATCTCTTATGTACGGGTGGGTGGGTGGAATCAAATCCGGGACCTCACCCAATCTAAGACCTAGGGGCCAAGGAGTTTCCGAACACAGAAGTTTGGATTCTTGGATGCTGTCCAATGAAACTAGCCTGTCACCTAACTTTAAGTTCAGGTCTTGAGTGATGTCCTCCCCTCCACAGGTATCCGACTTGGAGGGATCGGGAATCCGGACATATCTAGTCCTTAAGATAGATGAAGGGTCGCCGCACTGTCACTCTACCACGGCAACGTGATGGGTGACCTGGGGGAGTTAATCTCTCTCAGATCGGGTTTAGACCCAATCTGGTCGTAATCTGTAGCGACTCCCAGGGTGGCGAAGCGATCCAAGAGATCGTTTAGGGAAGAGAGCTCCATTGGATCTAGCTGCTCAGCGAATTCCAAGCTGACGTGAAGATTGCTTTCGATGACCCGAGAGGTCATCGTCGGCGCAGCAGCCGAACGGGTGGTCATAAGGAAACCACCTAGCCTGAGAGTCTGGCCGAAGCTCCCTTAGCAACGGTGTTGTCTTTAAAGATGGGATGAGGCATCCTTCCTGATGGTGACGGCACAGAGGAACTCTCAATGAAAGCACCAATATCGGTGTCAAAACCGGCGGATCTCAGGTAGGGGGTCCCGAACTGTGCGTCTAGGCCGAATGGTAATAGGAGGCAGGAGACACGATGTTTTACGCAGGTTTGGGCCCTCTTGATGGAGGTAAAACCCTACGTCCTGCTTGATTAATATTGATGATATGGGTTGTACAAGAGTAGATCTACCACGAGATCAGAGAGGCTAAACCCTAGAAGCTAGCCTATGGTATGATTGTTGTTTGTCCTACGGACTAAAACTCTCTGGTTTATATAGACATCGGAGAGGGCTAGGGTTACACATAGTCGGTTACAATGGTAGGAGATCTACATATCCATATCGCCAAGCTTGCCTTCCACGCCAAGGAAAGTCCCTTCCGGACACGGGACGAAGTCTTCAATCTTGTATCTTCATAGTCTAGGAGTCCGGCCGAAGGTATAGTCCGACTATCCGGACACCCCCTAATCCAGGACTCCCTCACCGTCCATGATGGAAAAACCATGGTAGAAGCAAGGGCGAGGAAAATATCGGGGTGTTCCTGTTTATGGTGGGTGGTCGGGGCCAAGCGATGCGCGTTTCTCTCGTACACGCACGCGCATGGGTGCGAGGCGTTGGGCTCTAACTGAACCCAAGCGAGGCATTGGGCTCTAACTGAACCCGAGCGATTGCACTGCACGCTACACATTACTGAACCCGAGCGATCAATCGATGGCTGTTAACTGAACCCGATCGAGCGATTCCTTCGCTACTGCTGCTAACTGAAGCCGATCGATGCTGCCTTTGGATGAACAGTGAGTGTTGCTGGGGGGTTTGGATGAACAGTTCCCGGTGGGGGTGGATGAACAGGACCCCGTGGTGTTGCCTCTGGATGAATAGGACCCCAATTGATCGAGCCGGTTGGGGCTGGATGAATACGACCCCCGTGGAGGGCAGGATGAACAGGACCACCCCGTGGAGGGCAGGATGAACAGTAGACGATGGAGGGATGGATGAACATTAGCCTGTGGTGGGGTGGTTGAACAGGAGCCCGTGGAGAGGGCTGGTTGAACAGTAGCCGGTGGAGTAGTGCGCGGTGGAGGCTGGATGAATAGGAGCCCGTGGATGAACAGTCGCATGTGGAGGCCGGAGGAGGTCGACGGTGGATGAACAATAGCCCGTGGAGGCTGGAGGGGGTTGATGGTGGAGATGAACAGTATCACGTGGAGTCCCGTTTTGCGGTACGCCACACCCCTCCCGATGAACAAGACCCCCGTTCTGACCGTAGCGCTCCAACACAAGTCCGTTTCCTCCGTTTTGCGGTACGCCACACCCCTCCCGATCAACAGGACCCCCGTTTCGATCGTAGGAGGTCCGTTTCCTCCATTTTGCGGTACGCCAGACCCCTCCCGATGAACAGGATCCCGTTTCGAACGTGGCCGGTCGAACACAAGGCCGTTTCCTCCGTTATGCGGTACGCCAGGCCTCGTTTCCATCGGTTGTTCCTTGCAAGCCCTCCCGACGAACACTACGACGCTTTCCGTTTTGACCCAGCCGGTTGGCTCCCCATGAACACGATGACGTCGTTGTTTCTCCGTTCCGACCCAGCCATGTACACGAGCCCTGGCCGTACGTACGTGCGAGTAGGCGTTCGAGACCCCGCCCGTATGTACGTACATGGACGTATTTACTTTCTTGCACCCTGGCCGCTGTACGTATGTGTACATGCTACGTGCGCGCCTCTACTACAAAACGTGCGTGCCTCTACATCGACCAGTATATACCTACACGTTCGCGACCAGAATGACAATGCTACGTATGCTTCGACCAGGTGGGTCCCGACTATCACGCACTTCCTTGCATGCGAAGATGTAGCTAGTGGGTCCCAGCAGTCAGGGGGCGAATCGTGTTTTTTTTGTTTTTGCCCGGACGCACTTCCTTGCATGCGAAGATGTAGCTGGTGGGTCCCCGCAGTCAGGGGGGAAGGTTTTTTTTGCAAAATACGGTGGCCCGTCTGGTGGGTCCCTGCTGTCAGGTGGAGGAATAATTATTTTGCGCGTAATAAGGAGGCACTTCTTTGCCGCGGCGTGGACCCAACTGTCGGCCTCTCCACGTATAGTCCACGTTCGATGGAAGTTGTTCCTTGACCACGTTGACCACGCCGCACCGAGAGCACTAGGGCGGTGGACGATGGCGAGGCCTAGGAAGGGGACGACACAGGGCCGGGAAAGACGTGGTAGTGGATGCCCACGCGTAGAGAAGTACAAGGGTTCATTGGTTCGCTGCGGTGTGAGGCTGCCGTCGCCGCAGAATAGCAGGGGTTGTGGGTGACTAGAGGGATAGCCTAGCTAGCGGTGGGAATAGTAGGGGGCAGTGAGGCCTCCACGGCAGCACAGCCGGCCACAGGAGGCAGGAGCATGTGGCACGACCGGCGCTGCTTTGGGCGGCTGGAGCAACAAGACCAGAGGTTGAAGAAGCACTACGGCCGTTGGATGGACATCGTACGGTCACTGGAGCTAGAATCGTTCATATTGACTAAGCTTACAAAGCACTCCGTCCCCGTCAACTTAGTAGGCCCACAAGTTAGCCTCCCACCAAGGTGGGTCCCAACCAGTAGGGGGAGTATTCATTTTTTTGTGCGTAATAATGAGGCACTTCTGGTGGATCCGAGCTGACAGCGGGGGGATGTTTTTTTTGCGCAATACGGTGGCCTGTTCGGTGGGTCCCAACAGTCAGGGGGAACTTTTTTTTCGCGAAATACAGTGGCCCGTCCGGTGTGTCCCTGCTGTCACGTAGAGGAATCATTATTTTTCGCGCGGCACTTCCTTACTGCCGTCGTGGACCCAGCTGTCAGCCTCTCCACGTACAGTCCACGTCCGATGGAAGCCGTTCCTTGACCATGTTGACCACGCCACGCCGAGAGCACCAGGGCGGTGGACGACGGCGAGGCCTAGGAAGGGGACGACGCGGAGCCGGGGATGACGCGACAGTGGAAGCCCGCATGGAGAGGAGTACGAGGGTTCACTGTTTCGGCTGCAGTGTGAGGCTGCCGTCGCCACGGAATAACAGGGGGTGTGGGTGAGTAGAGGGATGGCCTGGCCAGCGGTGGGAGTAGTAGGGGGCGGTAAGGCCTCCGCAGCATCACAGCCAGCCACGGGAGGCAGGAGCACGCGGCACGACCGGCGCTGCTTTGGGCGGCTAGAGCAAGAAGACCAGAGGTTGAAGAAGCACTACGGCCGTTGGATAGACATCGTACAGTCACTGCAGCTAGAATCGTTTATATTGACTAAGTTGACAAAGCCCTTCGTACGCGTCAACTTAGTAGGCCCACAGGTCAGCCTCCGAAATGGTGCGCCCCAGATGTCAGGGGAGGAATCATTTTTTGGGCGGCTGAAGCAAGAATATCCGAGATTGAAGAAGAAGCACAACATCCGTTAGATGGACATCCAACGGCCATAACTGCCAGAACCGTGTGTTGTTGACAAAGCCTTGCATACGCGTCAACTTAGTTTTTCTTTTAGGGGACGCGTCAACTTAGAAGGCCCTCAAGTGTGTGGCAGAGAACATATAGCCCATTTGCGATTTGTAAGAATGTACAACCCATTTTTTTATTCTAATGGAATTTACTACAGCCCATTTACAGTTTGTTAAAAGTACATCCCATTTTCTAGCTAGGACAACAATCAATAATTTCAACCAACCGCTCAAAACAGAATTAAAAAAAGTCCCACATTTTTATGGGATCCGAAATATGTTTATCTGAAATTTCTAGTCAGATTAAATATAATATCAAAATAAAGTTGTATTACATTAAAATCCAATGAAATATTGTGCGCGCAACAAGTAATGAAATAAAAATGTCAAATTTCGAAAATAATATATTTTTTAAACTAATTACGTGTTTGGTGCATTTTTATAGTAACTGCCGAGTTATTATAATTACATCCCATTTATTATTTCTTAAAGTCTATTTTCTTGTTAAGCCTAATGCATACCTCCTAGGAAAGTTTGCAGCCCAGCGGGCGGAGAATAACAAGTTGGCCTGGATATTGTGTACAACTGTCGGCCTAGTTGCATTGCTGATGTTGAAAAAAAAGGCCTGTGTAGTACAGTACAACCTAACATGGCTACTCAGCCCTCATTCAGCGATGCCGGAAAGGCCCAAACAAGGCTTCTGTAAAACTTTCTGAAGTCACCAAGCTCAATTAATAAGTTAAGAAAAAAGTTAGATTATAGTGGAACCTAATTAAAAGCTATCACGAGGAAAGAAATAATTCAACGGGTCCCACTTGTGCGTGTGTGCCTGTGTGGGTGTGTGTGAGAGAGAGAGACCCATCGGTCGATGCTCGTAAATACATCTTTCAGCCATATGCATTGCTGATGCTCAGTAAAAACTTATATAGTTGACACAATCATATAGAACATCATAGCACACTGAACTTGCATACAAAAATTTCACGCAGGCGGCACAATCAGGATGGAAGCAGTGGATCGCTACGGGTAGGGCTATGTTGAAACCAACAAACTCATACATAATGGTTTATCATCTTTATCAATGACAGGGAAATATCTTGAATGTTGTGCAAAGAAAATAGACAGACAACACAATTAGTTCTGCTAGCATATTAAGTTGACGTACATCCCTTTCTAAAAAAAGTTCAGGTACAAAATTAGAACATGTCACAATCAAATGTACTGGCACATCAGTGCTTCACACCCATAGCTCGGATTTAACTAGTATCTGACAAGATTCAGTTGTTACCTCAAATTAGAGCACATCCAGGCAGCCAGCCATGCCTCTTCTCCCAAAGAAGCAGTGGCCTCCGCCGCGTGATGGAGTAGGCCCTGTGCCATCCATCATTCCGAGCAACACGGGGAAAGTTTGACGTTACCTCCTATAATGGACGTCGTCGACGGACCCTAGCACCAGCAGCGGCGGCAGGACTTCGATTGATGGATTGACAACTTCTTCGACATGCATGAACACTCGATATAGTTACATCCCTAACGTGGTCCGCGGCGGCCTTGGTGGTGATGAATAGTACAACCCAGGTTCCTGCACCGGTATCTCAACACCGACCACCTTCAGTATTGTGGACGGCTTCTTCATCCATGCCATAACCGTCAGAGATCAGCTGTCTGGAGGAACAAACATACTTACGAGCTCACCTCCAAGGTCGTTGATAAGCTCAATCATGGACTCGCTGCTCCAAGCACGTCGAGGCATCCCATGGAAGGTAAGCTTTGTTAAAAACTCAAGCTCAGAGGGCACCGAGCCCCATCCTGGGTGCCACCGATCAAAGCTCACCAGCACGCCATCGCAGAACAAACGCCGGGAAGATTTGAACACACGACTGCAGTCGAAAGTTGTCCGGAACCTGATGAAGAAATCAGCCGGTGGCGGACAGACTTCGACGAGCAAGTCACTTATTTGTATGCCGTGTGCAATGCCAAGAGCTTTGACAAGGTTGTCCGGTGAGACGGGAGGCCTGTTGCCGTTGATGGTTACCATCAACACTTTGCCAGCAAACTGGTCGTCAAGCGCCGCCATGCCACTGTTGAGCGATAGCACGCAGCGACCGAAGGTAGGACGGACCTCAGGATCTCCGGCTCAGAGATCCGCGTTAACCGGTGACATGATAGTGAGCTTGAGTACAGGGAGTACATGAGGGGGATTTGGGGGAACTAGAGTAGGAATCGAGATTCCAGAGGTGGGGGAGGGGCGGGAGATTGGGGATGAAAAGGTAGCTTGGATTTCGAACATGCGCCAATATGCTATCGGCGGGCAAGCGCACGAAAACACCGGTGGCTCCCACATGTCGGCCTAAGAGTCCTTATTCTTTCTTTTCTGGAGAGCCTGGCCTTTTTTTTGAGGATCTTTTGAGAGCCCGGCCTGAGAGTCATAATTGACCTGTTTGGCATTGCGTTACTACTCGGCCCATATTCAAAGACACCTCATTGGCCCAAACAAGTGTACATCATCGAAAAGACACTGAGCTCAAATTATATAACTTGAAAAAGGAGATACACTCTGAACACTGGAGAATGGTGATGCCCTCATTTAGCCCACCAGTAGTTCGAGACAATAAACAGTTTGAAACAACGATATATACAACATTCAGACACTAACTAGTGACTACTACTGACATAAACAACAAGACATGATAGTTCATAAGAAGTCTTGCTACACCACCAAAATGCACCCATCTGCAACACTCAGACTCTCGTGATCCAGACCAGAATGACATTCTAAACAGAGCCAACTTTTACATACCAAGAGTGACATAGACGAGGATGACCAATTGAAAAGGAACATGCATAACAAAAGAAAGAACTACCCATCCAGAACAAGCAGCAAAGACAACAAAGTCATTCAAAGAGATGATCCAACACCATCATAATTTGCAGCCCCACTTCAGCGACCAATGATCCGGAGACACCAGTACTCCACCCTTTCGACGCAACAGCCCAATTACCTATCAACCTGAAGGCTTGAACCACATCACTATCTGTCGTAATTGAGACATCCAAGGATCAAAGTTAATCCGGATGCCTTTGTAATTCTCACCTTCTTTTGGCTGCAGGCTGTATCATTGACATTCAGGGGAGTTTGCTCCTGAACTCCTAGGGCTCACCGTGTAGACACAGTTTTCCATAGCAAGCAGAGCCTCTCTGCCATCAAGGTCCTTGCCAATGGTGACCTCCTGGTTAATCGGATAATTGAGTCCGAGAAACAGAGAGTGTGAACAAAGGTTGTTTACCCGCCTCCAACTAAAAACTCCCGAAGGCCCCAACAAGCTGGTATCCTGCTCATAGACATAACAACCACTGTCCGGATACTCACGTATTTCACGGTGCTTGTATACAGTGGGTTTTTTGCAGTATAACTTTTCCGGCTCATGTGTCCGAATGATCATCAGTCTTTTGCCGTCGTCTGATCGAGCGAGGAACCAGTTGTGCATCCCTGTTTTTTGGCAAAGGTGGTGTGATTACAAAGGGCAGTAACTGTAGGGACACTGCATCATATCAAAAAGGACAGACATTGTTAATGTAAGATCAGCATTGTTCAGAGTATGAGTAGGATAATGCAAGAAACAACATTGTTAATGTAAGATCAACATTGTTAATGTAAGATCAGCATTGATATGTCCCTGTTGGGACTTGGAGGAAAATACAGGGAAATGTATACTGGGTTCGAAAATATAGAAGTGCCATGCATGGTTATACTCATGTTATCTCGCAATCGATTCTTCACAGGAAACTACCATGTCATGCATGTTATGGAATCATGTTCTGTCCTCACAAACAAATTCTTCAAGGTAACTAACATACCATGCATTGTTATATACTCGTGTTCTGTGGGCAAAATTTTTGTGAGGATATTATTCTAGCCATTGATTGTTGAAGGGAGAATATAGGTATGTACACATGGTAAGCATTACAGGATTTCACTACTTCCAAATATAGAGTTCTCCATATGCACATTTACTTCCCTAATGTATGGTTAGATGAAACCAATAGTGTGGTGCATGTTTCTACATCATGAAAATGAGGAAACTAACATGTCCATTGATACACACTCATATTTAGTAGTAGTATATAGATTACAATAAAATAAGGAGAATATCCATATATTCCTAACCGTTTGATTATTCAGGGGTACAAATTGGCTGCAATGGCATGATCACAATCACATGAATTAACTCATTCCAAATATAGCTGATTTACGGTGTCTCTAATACATTGCCATAGTTCTACTCAAATTATGCTCAAACAGGGATATGCCAATCATCACAAAAAGTTCAAACAGTTTTATGGCGTCATCATTAACATGAGATGGAAACAACTTACACGCCCTGTCCCAGCAATACGTGGTGCCATCTGCTTTGTTGATCGCGTAGATGATGCCATTGTGTTCAATAGCATCACAAAAGTGTGTATCAGCTTTGACGATGATCCACTGCGAGCCGAGTTGTCTCCAGCTAAAGAAGGCACCGGCGTAAAGATAGGCGAGTTTGCGGTCAAACAAGGCAATTAGCTTGAAGTCTGCGTAATTCACATGTCGTGTGGGCACTTGGCAGATTACAATCTTCTGCAAAACAAGGTCCGTCCAACTGACGTGGTAATCTAGATGACTAGGACTGCGATGGTAAAACTCTATATAATCCAACGGAGGAAGGATAATCTCATGGGAGGTCTGGAAGTTCACGAGCACCAACTTTTTACCATCTTCTCTGAAGGTAGCCATCTAGTGGGAGTTCATGCCGACCCAGTACATACCTGCCAAGAAGTTTCTGGCGATGGTGATCGGATCAAAGTCAAGGGAAATGATGTACGGCGACCCACTACATACCTGCAAAGAAGTTTTGGCTAATGGAGATCGGATTGAAGTCGAGGGGCATCATGTACGCCTCCGTATCATGGTGAGCCAATCTCGCAAGACCAGATAGCAGCAAGCAGGGTGTCTTGAAAAGCTTTGGCCTCGCTTCGATGATGGCCGTGTGCATGCCCCTTGAGCATGCAGCCAGCCGCAGGGCGCTCAACATATCCATACACGAACAACAGAGGTCGAGGACGTCACTGGGGAGATTTCTCCAATCGCGGCTCATATGGATCCTGCACGGTTTGCGTTCGGCCATGGTGGAGTTTGGAGGGTGGGGTTTTGGGGGGCTTGATTTACGGGGAGAAGGTTGTCGGTGTTGGAGCGGCTAGCGAGGGAATAGTGGTACTGGGGGAGGCGAGCGAGGTGAGGGTATGCGGGGGCATAGTGAGATAATGAAGAGTGACCTCAGGATCTCCGGCGAGACAGAGATGGAGATGGAGTGGTGCTAGGGGAGAGGGGGACGAGGCGAGGCATGCTATACAGCGGCGGTGACAGTGACTGCATAGTGCACAAGGTGAGGCTAACTTTGGTAACCTGGACACGCTGCCTGGACTGGTGTCACCTCGGACGCAGGGTCTTGTCACTTCACTGTGAGGACCGGATGAATAATAGTATTTGACCATCAAGTGTATCACAGTTGTACTACTACTAGTAGGAGTAGTAGGAACATGAGTACACTCCCGTGCTAGCATGCCTCTAGGTTCACTTGATCCTCTAGCTATGATCCATATGGCGAGCAGAACCAAATTCTCGTGCATGCGGAAGCGCGAAGACGGACTTTTCTTTTTTGAGGATAACCGCATATTCCTTAACCGTAGTAGGAACATGAGTGGTACTCCCTTCGGTCCTCTTTTGTCTGCGCATAACTTTTTTTAGATTTTCTCTAATTAGTTTGTGTATATACCCTTTTGCATGCGCCCATTTCCCTCCATGCCCCGCATTCACAGCATTAATTAGCGTACGCATGAGCAGCTGCAGCCCGACTCCAGCCAATAAACTGCAGCATGCAAGTGGGCCACTCTATGCACGTGGGAGAGAGAAAAGACAACCGAAGAGCCCGTCCAATCCATTGCATGCAGCAGTCAAACCACCGCACCTCTCCTCATGCATGCGCATAACTTCTCCCATTTACTTCTCCATCGGGAACCGATTTTCCTCGGCTTTTTCACTACTCCTTGATCTTCATTTGCATCCAAACCACACTGCATTCACATTGTTTTAACCTCTTCACATCCTCCTGGAGTAATCCTGAAGCCCCTGTAAATAATCATCTTCTTTAGTTAGATTAGCCATTTAATCCTAATTCTCCAAACCACAGCCCTCCGGTCCAGCGGTTCCAAATGGTGAAAGAGATCGAGATGCAGGTTTTTAGCATCCAACATGTCCTCATCGAAGGCTCGTTGAGCATAGTTGCCACAGTCACCAACCACCCAAGGGTTGTTCGGAAGTGGATCAACAATGTATCCAACTCCCTCCAAAAGGTGGATATGAATGTCATCGGTCTCGACGCAGAGTACACGGAGCGTGCCACTGGGAAGATCCAATGCGCCGCCGTCCTTCAGTTGTGCCTCGAAGATGATGTTTTGGTGTACCACATCATACACGCGCCCTCCATACCAGGTGAGCTTCACGATTTCTTGTCTCGGGAGGACATATACTTCTGTGGGGCAGCCATCGCAGGGGACAAACAGAAGTTGGAGCCGTACAGCCTTGATTTGAAAAGCATCACTGACCTACAAACCAGAATAAAAATTCCTGTAGAAGATTGTGATAAACCGACACCGTCCCTATTCGACGTAGCAAATTTTGTGCTTGGAACAAATCTCCAGAAGGGTGACGAGACGCTGGCATTAAGGTCGTCTGGATGGGAGAATTATCTCTTGATGTACGAGCGGATAAAATATGTTGCCCTCGATGCCTGTGTGAGTTTCGAGATAGCTGCAATGTCCAGAGAGCTTGTTGCGAAGCCGTCTCCCACAGAAAATGAGAACAAGAAGAAGAAGAAGAAGAAGATAAAGAAGAAGAAGAAGAAGAAGAAGAAGAAGATGTTGCACCAGCAGTAGGGAATTATGGATGGATGAACTATTTCCTCTCTTGTAAAAAAATATTCCCTCTCTATGTATATTGATATAGATACTATTTCGATGGTGTGCATGTCTTTGGAACAAGTAGTAGCGTGGGCCCGCTTGACTATAAGGAACTATTTATCCACCTAGCTTTCTCTACTACTCATTTTAGTGATCGGTATGCAATGCATGTGTCCATAGACATGACAGGCTGTCCATGGAAGTTCAACTACGGCGACCATCACGTTTCATCCACTGCCACTCGCGATTCCCACGACGCCGCTCCAACCCACAGCACCACATCCCCCGACGTGCGCCTCACCCCTCTCGGACGCACCGCCCCTCCGCCTTTGTATGCATGACATGTGGGCCATTTTAATGCGGCGAGCATCAAGTTTCTACCACAGCCACATGCGATTCCCGCGACGTCGCACGAACCCATGACACCACACATCCCGCACCATCGAATTTTCATCCAGCGGCTGTGACACATTTCGTCCCGGGCATCAATCCTCAGCTGGAGTACTTCTGTCCTACAGGTAGTACCCGCCGGTGTGGCCATCTACGCCTCGTAATGCCTCGACGCCCAGCTGTGGCACCCTCGCCACGGCCACGCCACCACCGGCCGGTTCATCTCAAACGAGTGAGTCACGAACCACACCACCACCATGAGAATGACATGTGGGCCAGCCGCATTTAAGGTCCACATGTCATTGACTCATAGGCCGGGCACTAAGCTACTGAAGTTCGCTCCCGTGGGCCCCGAGAGGGAAATGTAACTTCTGCGGCAGACCTTGTGGTGCTCCTGCAGTACGAGCTCGTGCCAAACCTGGAATTTGTTTCTTACTACTACCAGCTACTAGTAAGGTACATGTGCATTGCACGCATGAGATTCTGGTGGTTTGTGCATTATGATTCTACATGTGGAGTCTTCTAGATTCTACATGTGGCAAAATCTGGTGGAATGTAGATGATATCCAACGGCCAGTAGTGCTCCGATTTGCCATCTTTGTATCGTCGGATTGGCTTCATCCAATGACCAACTTTCAATGTTATGGTTTGGTTTGCAGCCTAAGGTTGCCATGCCTAAGCTTAGGCGTACCGGCATGTGTTTGGTTCATTGTTACACTTGTGGCTTGCCACACTTTTCTAGCTACATGGTCCACATGTCATAGACTCAACTTCTTGCCAAATCTTGCCACACTTGTGGTGACCATTTTGTTAGCCACATTTTTTTGTGGTTGAAACACTTTGCCTAAGCTTACTTATGGCAAAGTTAGTCACGAATGAAGTTCAACCATGGAGTCTTCTTGATTCTACATGTGGCAGAATCTGGTGGAATGTAGATAATATCCAACGGCCAGTAGTGCTCGGATTTGCCATCTTTGTATCCTCGGATTGGCTTCATCCAACGACCAACTTTCAAAGTTATGGTTTGGTTTGCAGCCTAAGGTTGCCACACCTAAGCTTAGGCGTTCCACAAGTGTGTTTGGTTGCATTCTCGTCTCAACATAATTGCTCCCTCTTCATGCATGCTCAACTCAACACCCCTCTTCATGCTTGCTCTCTTCATGCATGCTTCTAGTGTATTTGTGCTAATCTAGTGTGGAATCATGCACCCTCCATACACTCTACCGAACACCCAAAAATGGGCCGAGAAGGGAACTCTTGGGATCATGCACCCTTCATACACCCTACCAAACACACCAGGCATGTGTTTGGTTCATTGCTACACTTGTGGCTTGCCACACTTTTCTAGCTACATGGTCCACATGTCATAGACTCAACTTATTTCCGAATCTTGCCACACTTGTGGTGGCCATTTTGTTAGCCACATTTTTTGTTTCAGACACACTTTGCCTAAGCTTAGTTGTGGCAAAGTTAGTCATGAATGAAGTTCAACCATGGAGTCTTCTAGATTCTACATGTGGCAAAATCTGGTGGAATGTAGATGATATCCAACGGCCAGTAGTGCTCGGATTTGCCATCTTTGTACCGTTGGATTGGCTTCATCCAACGACCAACTTTCATAGTTATTCACACACTATATAGGGGGTATAGATATAGATGTGTCGGCCTGTTGCAATGGATCCGAAGTATATCTGTTTAGTGGAGTGCACTCTAAACACATTATCTATTTATTTTTCTCTAACCTTTCATAGCCATGCAACCAAGCCACATAAGCTTCATGGGTGCCCCCCACATCATATTATTCATACTACGTTGACAGAAAAAAGATAAATCACCCAAATCAAGATCTTCCCGTTTTTTGTTCCTACGATGCTGTGTCGTGCATGTACCTACTAGTTGTATAGTGGTAGTACTAGTTGTATAGTACAAACTTGGTACTAGTAGGAGCAAAGTAATACAAAATGCTCCAACTCTATCAACGAGCCCCATCTGACACAAAATTTCTTGGCTTTCGTGCTATAGCTAGATCTTCCCCTCGTTTCTGTTTTCCAACCCGGCGGCGGGCAGGGTGCGGTTTGCCAATAGTCGCTTTGCTCAACGGAGTTCCCACATGAAAGTGAAAATGCTAGGAAACACGCCTTCCCTAAGCTATGTGTCGTGCCGGACAGGCCGTGGAGTACTCCCGATTCCCGGGTGTGTGTGGGGGGAGTGCAACACGAACTCGGCATGCCTTTTCCTTTTACTAGCAATGTGCCCATGCGTTCCGACGGATCCAAAGTAGTAGAATAGTAGTACTTCTTCACAAACTTGAAAGAAATCACTCTTGTTTTGATATACTCCTAATATATTACTCCCTCCGTTCCTAAATATTTGAATTTTTAGAGATTTCAAATGGACTATCACATACGGATTATATAGACATATTTTGAAGTGTAGATTCACTCATTTTGCTTCGTATGTAGTCACTTATTGAAATCTCTAGAAAGATAAATATTTAGGAATGGAGGGAGTACTTTTCACTCAAAATATATTTCTCAGGCTGTTTTGATGAGGTGAGGGAGGGATGTGGTTGCTTTCAAGTTAATAAGGGGTTTTCTGCAAATTGGAGCAGAGAAGTGGGCTATTGTTGCAAAAATGCCACAACTTACCTCACAGCCGTTAGATGCAGATCTAATGGTCACAAATGATGGATGGCAGACACACCACCATCACCAACTAACACTACTAGGGAAAAGCCTAGCAGCAGCGCGGGTTTTAGGCCTATCAATAGCGTGGGGCGGTGCACTACTGATAAGGCGCTACAGCTAATGTATAGCAGTAGCGTGCCTCCGCCCACGCTACTACTAAATCGACTTAGTAGTAGCGACTTCCCGGAGGAGCGCTACTGGTAATTACTAGTAGCGCTTCTCCCAGCCCGCGCTACTACTAGTATTCCGTATTTTATTTCTTTTTTATTTCATATTGTATTCATACACCTCTATACAAGTTTTCATACAACAGCAATTTAGAGATTGTTTTTACATCATAATGAGTTATTACATCATTGGGTGAAAGAACCATGGACTAGTTTCAAGTGGATGGACATCCACTTGAAACTAATCCGCGGTTCTTTTAGGCAATGATATAATAAATATCATCATCATATCATTAACAACTTATCATCATAATACATCATTTTCATATAACACCTCCTCATGTTCATCGTTTTGATCGATGAGACATCACATAGCAAGTTGGTCACTAGTCATAATCACAACTACTTCTCATCATCAACTCTAACACATTGTACCACATAATAAACCTATTGTAACTCATAGGACCTACTAAATTCTCTTAGGACCTACTATATTCTCTAAGGTAAAATAGCAAAAAACAAGATAGCCCCTGGCTCTCCATTATGGAGAATGCAGATTATCCTGTCTCCAATTCTTGCCTTTCGCTTAATGTTGCTTCCAAGAACCTCCTTACGAATGTCCAAACATTTTTTCCACTCTTTGATTAGCATGTGTTCACCGGTTTCAGAAATCCGATATGCACAGGTGAGATCCGTAGGATGACCTGGCTGTAGGTTCAGAACTTCAAGGCGACCATTGTAATACATCAGATGAGGCACACAATCCATCGGGATTTTCTGTTGAAAAACATAGTAATAACTTCGTAGTTAGCAATGATGTACTAGTTTTAGAAGTATGCAAAAGATGAACTGATGTCATAATAGTAAAAAATCTTACCAGGGTATCTCCATAGAAGTTATCGTGGTTCAACATGTGCACTAGTGGCACGTATTCACCATAATTTGAAGGAGTTCGATAATAGGTATTGTAATTCTCAAAGAAAGTACAAAATGCGATCAGATGATTTTTCTCCTTATAAGTTAATTTGGAGCCATCAGTGTAGTGGGTTTTGTCTACCATCTTCTACACATTCTTTGAAGATTCAAAATAAGCTGTCAACTATTTTGAAATAAAAAATATAAATTAGTTAATAACTATGTTTGAGAAACTCACATTGCGGTAGAATCGGAAGCGTATCAACAAGGACCCAAATGTCCATATTGTTTTGCTTGATGTCAGGATCACCAAGATCCATGGTGACAATCATACCCTCATAAAAACCATACATTTTGCAAAGTGCTTCCCAATTTTGGCAACCAAAATGGGTTACGCTCTGAGAATTGTACAGATTTACTTCAAAATCGATATCATGATGGGTCCTTAGGTGTATTTTCTTTGTTTGAAAATTTTCATGGTCTTCAAAACCCATCCTCTCCAAGACATAGCGTCTTGCATGGCATGGGATAAGCCAGTCGAATTGTAAAAGATGAAAATTAGACGTTGAAATAGTTGAAGTCATGCTTAATTATGAAAAAAACACTTGCCATTGTTGTGTACCGTTTCAACATCGAAGGTCTCCTCGAGCTTAATGCTGAAGCGCCGATC
The DNA here is from genome assembly GCF_002162155.2 of Triticum dicoccoides. Classification (NCBI taxonomy): domain Eukaryota; kingdom Viridiplantae; phylum Streptophyta; class Magnoliopsida; order Poales; family Poaceae; genus Triticum; species Triticum dicoccoides. The sequence goes on along the minus strand of NC_041386.1, from coordinate 122,096,439 downwards.
TTCGTCTAGCTCAACGAACATGTCGCACATACCTCGATCGTCGTGGCACCAGCTGCACTCCCCCGAGAGACTGTCGTCGTCCGAGTACGACATTTCCTACGTTCATAATTCAAAGATTAAACTTGTACAATTAAATATATGTACTAAAAAACCTAAATTAGATCATTATTTTTCGAGAAAATCCAGGCCACTCGATATTTCCTACATATTCTAGCACAAGTAGTGCCAGAATTCACGAAAAAATCCAGCATGACCTTTGCTAAAAAAGGACATATCGAGCACCTGAAATTTGCCGGAACGGAAATTAATCAACACTCCGGCAAAACATAGGCTACTCGGAGGTGTAAACTGAACATGAACAGCCACTTGGGCAACAACATATCCTATTTGAGCAAATATGACATGTTCAACTAGTTTTATTAATTCAACTAGTTCTTACTAAATATAAACTTACTATAAATAGAAAAAAACTAGTTCTTTCTAAAAGTAAAGTAGTTCAACTAGTTATATTAATTATCTTACTAAAAATACATTAGTTCTATTAATTGAACTAGTTCAACTAGTTTATTAATTTACTTACTAAACTAGTTCAACTACAACTAAAGTAGTTCAACTAGTTTATTAATTTACTTACTAAAATAAAATAGTTGCTTTAACTAAAAAATAAACTAGTTCTATTAATTTTCGTACCAAAAATAAAATAGTTGTATTAACTCAACTAGTTCAATTAAGCACTTACTACGAATAAAAATAAACTAGTTTTTACTAAAAATAAACTAGTTCAACTAGTTATATTAATTTTCTTACTAATTCTATTAAACACTTACTAAAATTTAACCCTAACTAATTTGATGAACTCTAAAATTTAATCCCAACTAATTCGATGAACTCTAAAACTAATTCTACTTAACAACTATTGTCATAATTAGCATCTAATTTGATGAACCCTAACTAATTAGATGAACTCTGAAATTTAACCCTAAGAACCCTAGCTAGGAAGAGGTAGGGGAGGAGGAGGAGGAGGGCGTGCTCACCTCTGGCACCGATGGAGTTAGGGAGAGGGGCACGTGGCGTCGAGGTTGGGGACGGGGTCGGAGCGACGGGCGCACGTCGGAGGGCGGCGATGTAGGGGGGTGTCGAGGTCGGGGTCGGGGGCGGCGTCGAGGTCACGGTCGGGGGTGTGGGTGGCGTCGAAGGTGTGTGGTGACGGGTCGCGCACGGCGGCCGACGACGATGCAGGGCGGCGACAACGGAGGAGTAGGGATTTGGAGGGAAGTGGCCGTGGGGAAGAATGAAGTTAATTAAGTTAAAAGTAGCAGTAGCGCGTTCCAGGAAGTGCGCTGCTGCTACGGTAGCTATAGCGCGTTTCCTAACAAGCGCTACTGCTATTCCTTCTCTTTTTTATTTGCTTTCCATTTAATTTTATTTTAATTAGCAGTAGCGCCTTTGTCCGTAAACGCGCTGCTACAAAACAAGTAGCGGTAGCGCGGTTCCATGTAGATCGCTACTACTATGTGTAGCCTATCGGCTAAGCCGTGGGAATTTTAGTAGTAGCGCTTTTGTACTCGGGCGCGCTACTGCTATAAGTGTATCTGCAGCGCAATTTTAAATACTGCGTTGCTGCTAATTAGCACCAGCGTGCGTTTTTATCCCGCGCTACTGCTAATGTTCTGTCTATAGGGTTTTCCCTTGTAGTGTGAGTCTTTTATAGGAGTATATATTTCTCAGGCTGTTTTGATGAGGTGAGGGAGGGATGTGGTTGCTTTCAAGATAATAAGGGTTTTTTTGCAAATTGGAGCAGAGAAGTGGGCTATTGTTGCAAAAATGCCACAACTTACCTCACAACCGTTAGATGCAGATCTAATGGTCAGAAACGACGGATGGCAGACACACCACCATCACCAATTGAGTCTTTTATAGGAGTAGGAGTAGAGAAATATGTATAAATTGTAACATTTTGGTTCTGCTCCTTGGCATGATTGATAGATAGAAATAACGATTGGAAACACTAGGGCGGGGCTATTTCCGCCAGATAAGCAGGGTATGTAGTAGCTAGGTTGGTGCATCGTCGGTTTGGTCACACGCGGTCCGACATGTTCTAGTGTTTCTAGCAAGATGCCCGCGCGTTGCACGAAGTTGATGGAAAAGGTAAGCATAACTTATAAAATGATGGATGGAGTACTAGTTATAGTGAAGCATATAATTAAGCAAAGGGATCACACATGTCGGTATTGACTGGAACGAGAATGCAACACCACAATAAGAATTAAGGCCACGATGATGATGCTATCATAGTGGTGGTTACAGAAGGCAAGAAGAAAGATGCATCCATCAATGTACGACCTCCTCCTCCTCAACTTAGTGCGTCGGGCCACCGGCCGGCGGCTAAGGAGCGACGACTTTTGTGGCGAGTTCGAGGTGCTTCTCAGCAAAGGCATCCAAGGCTTCCAGCCGGTTGAGGAAGGCCAACATCATAGCATCCTCACTGGCCTTGTAGATACCTATGTACACGATTTGCTCATACACGTGGATGTGTAGGTCGACGAATTCTTGCAGGGCGAGGCGCCTTGCGGCGAGCGTGACCTCCAGGTGGAAATTCTTCGTGGCATCGACGGGCAGTCGTAGGGCCACCAGTGCTTGAAACAGGTTCCGGCCATGGAGGCCGATTAGGGTGGCAGGCAATGAGGAGCCCGGGCGCGCGGGCTGGAGGAGTACAGCAATGTCGTCCACGAGCTTCTTGAGGACGGTGAACTTGTTGGTGGTGGCAACGATCATCTGGTCCAACTGAGAGTCGTAGTTGGCGTCGACGGCGGCCATCCACCAGCCAGTCTCCAACACCGTCTGGAGACAATCCTCAGCGCCATGCCGCAGGCCGACGTTGTGGACCATCTGGCACAGCCGCTGGCCGCTCGCGCACATTGCCACCGTGGGTCTGGAGTGAGCTCTTGTGCCCTTAGTATAGGTGCTTAGGTGCGTACGATGTGGAGATGCATTGGAATGGAGGGACGCCTTTATATGAGGGCAAACCGTGTTGCGTTCACATCGTGCAGCCTCTTTTCCCGTTCCTCCTCCCATTACTTCCCTCATGCATTAATTGAAGGAGGATGCATTGGTCGTTCAACATTTTGGGAACCGCTACTCCCTCGCTCGTCCGCATTAAAGCTGTATCGGGAACTGTGCCACCCGTTATCAAATCGAATAGTACTGCGCCACCCACTGCACGCCCGTCTGAACATGCCTCCTCGCCTCCATCAAACCCCTCAGTTAAACCCGCATGCAAACCGAGAAACCTACTCCAGCCACACGTCCGTTCATGAGCGGGCCGGAATTAAACGCAACACCGGCTGAGCTCCTCCCGTCCGCCCTCAGTTTAAACGAGGCCAGACGCCGGCCAAGCTCTTACCGTTCGCCCTCTATTTACACGAGGCCCGACAGACAGCGGGCAAGAATCACACCCCTCCGCCGCCCCCCATCTCCGCCTTCACCATTTTCTCCACTCTTCCGATGGCTTACGAGGAGCTGTTCTCCGGCATATTACCCGACTGGGTGTACCGCTGAGCCCTCCAGATACGGGCGAGGCCGCTCGGTGCTTCACCAACCTCGCTTGGCCCGACGGAACCAGTTGCCTCCCCAAGTAGGCGCGTGGTTCAGCAACTCACCGCTCCAGTTTAGCTCGATGAGGAGTGGCGAGTTGCTCCATGCTAGCACGGTGGCGAGCACACCGGTATGGGCGTTGTACCGCGCCTCCCATGTCTGTGGGCGCACCTCCTATGCCTGCGGCAGCGCCATGCAGGTAGAGACAGAAGACGGGTGCGTGGACAGCGACGAGTCGGTGGCCAACTTCTCCCTGTCCGCCGCCATCATCGAGGAGAAGTAGAACATGGGAGGCCGCCGCCACTTGGGTCCCATGAAGGCCACCGCCGAGGTGACGACTGCACATTCAGGTGGTTTATTTGCTTCTTCGTCTCTTTCGAGGACCTTCATCGACCCCACAAAGTGTGTGCCGAACATGAGGAAGACAAAGGGATCCGCGAGCGGCCATTTATATTATGTACTCCCTCTCCAGCTGGCGGGAAATTTTTGTTCTAAGAATGGATAAATTGTATGTATCTATAACTAAAATAAGTCCAGATACATCCATTTCTAGGACAAGTATTTCCGGACGGAGGGAGTATTAATTATACCAAGATAGCCGGATTGGCACTGCTTAGTTCATGTAAATGTAATGAAATCCATCATGTTTATATGAAGATCCGACTTTTTATACGAAATCCTTCATGATTATATGAAATCAGTCTGTGTTTGCATGAATTTCATTTGGTTGGTTTGAGTTGTGAAAATGTATGCCGCTGGCGTTTGATGTCGTCCTCTGCGGAAGGAAACAGGAGGAAATTTGCCGGCTGTCGTTGGAGATGCTCTTATGCTGGAAATAATAGAGTGACATCCAATCCATTTGAGTTAATTGTGTGTATGATTGTCCCTCTATAAAAAGTTAATTGCATGTACAATGTACACGTGACTTGCAGGGTGGCTACAGCTTCGTACAGAAAGTTAAAAAGAAACAAGTCCATCCTTAATCTTGTATTCTAAGTACTCTGTGGGTTCCACTTTTAGTACAGTAGCAAAAGAAGTATATATTAAATAAGTAATATATAATATAAAAATATAAAGTTAAAGATAGAATTCGAGCTCATGTCATCACGTTGCGAGCATCCGGCGCTAACCAGTCCATCACATTTTTATTGTAGACAATGCTGCTGATATATCTCCATGTCTACTCTTATACTCCATCCGTTCCTAAATATTTGTCTTTTTCAGATTTCAAATGGACTACCACATACAGATGTGTATGTAGACATATTTTAGAGTGTATATTCACTCATTTTGCTCCATATGTAGTCACTTGTTGAAATCTCTAAAAAAGATAAATATTTAGGAATGGAGGGAGTAGAAAACAGAGTTGGTGATGATGGTGTGCGTGTCATCCTACAATATAGGCCGTCGGATTTATATCTAATGGATAGGAAGTGAACTATGGCAATTTTGCAAAAATATACCCACACCCCTCTCCATGTTCGCAAATACGGCCTTCCCTCGTTCATCCTTTTCTCTCACAAGATAAACTACTCATACAAATGCATCTTGATGTTCCGTGCAACGCACGGGCATCTAGCTAGTTTCTTTTAAAATAGTTACTGCGATAATTGGGTTGAAGTGATATATTTTATGTCTGCCCCGAATGATTTCAGATTCACTAGTAGTAACAAAGAAAAGGTAGCCTTGTTAATTAACAGAAAACAGGGTGAAAACTATCACATGAGGCCAGTAAAAACGAGGTACACTGGGTTCAGCGTCATCATCACTACAGTCGTGCGCGCGCGAGAAGTCTACATGTCGAGGGGGCTACTGAGCGAGGCACAGAGACACAATGTTCGAGAGAGAAACCAATTGACAGATTACGATCAGATTGAGTTGTCACCCTTCTGCTGTCATTATTGGGGTGGGGGGAGGGGAGGGAGAGAAAGACATATCGAGAGTGTGCGCGGTAGGCACATAGGCACAACTAGCGAGTGTGTGTGTATGTGTGTGTGTTTGAAAGAGGAGTAGATAGATTACTATCAAGATCGAGGTGCCTCCCTACTCCTTCGGTGTCGGGTAGTGTGTGTGTTTGAGAGAGAAGCCAGTCGATAGATTACTATCAAGATTGAGGTATCACCCTACTCCCTCGGTGTTGGGAAGTGTGTGTGTGGTTGTGTGGGTGTGTGTGTGTCAGGGGGGCGGGGGGCAGTGACACTTACATATCCCTACTCTTAAAAAACAGAGTTGGTGATGATGGTGTTCCTGCCATCCTGCAATATAGGCCATCCTATTTATACCCGACGGATAGGAAGGAAACTGTCGCAATTTTGCAAAAAGATACCCACACCCCTCTCCGCATTTGCAAATAAGGCATTCCCTCATTCATCCTTTTCTCCCACAAGATAAACTATTCATACAAATGCATCTTGATGTTCAATGCAACGCATGGGCATCTTGCTAGTAGGGAGAAGGAGTTTGTGTGACACATATCTAGCTATATTAAGGGATAGGTAGATAGCATTTGTGTGAGGCATACTTAAAGCACCACGAAGATAAACAAAATTGTGTGCATGCAAGTGTCGGAAAAATGAAGCGAGAAACAATGTGTGGGAGAGAGAGAGAGAGCGAAATCTCAAAACAAAAGGTGCTCTGTTGGAATCCCATTGTATGTATTCATATGGTTCCGGAACTTGAGTTAACCTTAGGCATATGTGTGAGAGACATTATTATACTTTGAGACATTAGTGGTTGTCGGTGGGCGGAATTAAAGGGGTGGGCGTGTTCGACAGAGAGAGCGTGTGTGTTTCTGTGTGAGAGACTTGTAGGACGGGGTAGAAAGATGAATTCTAACCTTGACGGAGGGAGAGAAATACACGAAGTGTGCGTGTGTGATTCCAATGACCATAGGGAAATGAGATATGTATGCGTGTGAGAGAGATTGCACAATTTATTCCCGTATCACTATCTAGCGATCGTGGACGTGCATCGCTTGAACATAAATCAATATCTACTTCATATCGTGGCCAAAGGTACAATATCGATTCAACGCTATAAAGATTGGACACTCACATATCACATTTTTTTCTATTTAAATAAACCTTTTCAGTTGTGCATGCCAAAGTTATAGTGATGTTTCTTCAAACAACCAATGTAGCTATCATGTACATGCACCATTGTTACTCTTGCATTCAAAATCATTAGTCTTGGATGATTTAAGGTTCTATTATGAAGTAATATATGCAATATTCATATATGAATTCAACGGGTACACAATTTATGAAATGGAGGCTATGTAATCATATGAGGTAACACTTTTAAGTAGCGGACTACAATATCCATTTCTTTTTGTGCGCCTCTACACTAACACGTCAATGCATTATATTTAAAGTAAATAACCAATCGCACTAAATTATCTATTTACACGAGAAATACATAGGCTGAGCATTTGATCCCTTTTTTGTGAATGCACCACTACACCCGTACGATTGGCCGCGCCCGTGTCAACGTCCAAGTTATCGGTGCATCATCCCGAGTTATTGTCTTTTTTCTGGGGTGGATACACCAGTTATTAACTGCTGACGCGTGCCCCGTGTACACAGTATCGCATGACCTTCCCGCTAGCACAGTCCAAAATTAGTTGAAACTAGATACGAACGATCCCACGGGCAGCAAAATCTCCCGCCTCCTTCTAAAATTTCCGCCACCTTAGTCTTTAGCATGCGAAATTCCCCTTTTGTCCTTGGTGCATGGAGACCAACAGTTACAATACCGCCCTCATCTACATAATAGGTCGGGTCTGCTTTGGTAACTTCTGGTGCTCTCCACTACACGACACCCCCATTTCCTCTCCCCCTCCCGCAAAAATGACTAACTTCACAACACCAGAGCATCTCACATCACGCCGTCCGTACTTCACTGGCCTTTCTCCCCTCCCCGTTGAAACCCTAGACTGCTCATCCACCGGCGTACCAGAGCCCATTCACTGCCAGCGGTGTCCACCTCGCCGGATCTGCTTCTGCGGTCGCATCTACCCCCACCTCCCCTAGAAACAAGTAGACTGCTCATCCACCACTATACCACAGCCCATTCAGTGCTGGCCTTGTCCACGACGCCGGATCTGCTTCGCCGGTACTCTCGTCAACCGCAATGCATCTGGAGCGGCTCATTCGTACCCCCACCGGAGGCGCTTCGTCCACACCCCCCGGAGCCGCCCCACCGACGCCCCCGTCGATGGCCTCTGATCCTCTTCGTCAACACCTTCCTCAACCCTACCGGAGCCGCTTCGCCGACAACATCGTCAACCCCACCGGAGTAGCTTCGCTTATACTATTTTCAACCCTACCGAGGCCGCTTTGCCAACACACAAGTCCACGGCCTCAGATCCGCTTCCTCGCACCCTCATCCAACCTACCGGAGCAGCTTCTGACGCCCTGTCCACGGCCACAGATCCGCATCGTCGACACCATCCTTAACCCAACCACCGGAGCAGCTTCACCTACGCCCTCGTCCATGGCCACAGATCCGCTTCGCCCACACCATAGTCCACCCTACCGGAGCCGCTCCACAAAAACCCTACTCGACGGTTCTAGATCTCCTTACCGGACCCCGACAGCCAGCACAGCATCATCACCCTTGACGTTTCTAACCTGATTCCCACCGTCTGGCAAGATGCCAAGCACCTGTCACGGCCTAGGTACTTGTCACCTTTAAACCCGTCCAGCATCACCTGCCTGATGTACTTCAAATATACTAACAGGTCACTGTTACCTGTTATGCAGCTGGCAGAAACTACAAGGACGATGTTTCTTCTGGATCTAACAGCTTGACCAACAAAGATCCTGGACTGAGGCATTGCTATGATCTTGTAAGCGTCTCTCTCTCTCTCTCTCTCTCTCTCTCTCTCTCTCTTGTATTGTTTTGTGCCTGCCAGCGTGCTTTGCTAGGATTTTCGACCAGTAATCCCTTCGTGCAGACAATGATTTCTACTACTAGCTGCTAAATTAGATATGTAGATGTCATACATTATACTGCCTCGTACCTCCGTTCCTAAATATAAGTCTTTCTAGAGATTCCACTATAGGCTACATACGGAGCAAAGTGAGTGAATCTACACTCGAAAATGCATCTATATACATCTGTATGTGGTCCATACTAGAATCTCTACATAGACATATATTTAGGAACAGAGGCAGTACATTACACAAAATCATAGGTGGCATGTAGGAATTCCAGTACACTACATTAGGCTCCCTTAGAGTGCCTGCTAGTCCAGCACACAGAGTCATGGCTAGTTTATGCTACGCACACAATCATTAATTGGTGGTTTAAATATGCGCAAGGGTATGCAATGTATTATCGTGTAGAGATGTCTGAAATTAGCCGTGCCAACTTGCAAATTGGGTTACACAATGAAAAATTACAAGATGTATGTGGACATTTCATGGAACATCGCAAAAAAGGAGAGCCAGCGGTGAGCCTATACAGTGTGCTATGGTACGTCACTCCTCCATTGCAATCATTGTGACATGTTATTTGTATGTCAGTTCTATTGGCCAAGTTTCTTAGGGACGATTATTACGAGTTACCCTAAGAAAATAAGCACATGTGAATATAAGCTCCATGTAATAAGCCAACCAGTTCTTTTCATTGAGTTTTCAGCTTATCTTTGGTATGATATGTGAAAAGTCTAGATTGCATTATATTTTTTCATTTTGCTGCCCATATGAAAATTAATATGACTTGCAAACATCACAGATTGAACCCAGTGCAGTAATTAATATGATAGGAAAACAGACCATCACTATTTGCTCAAAATGCAAATACAAAGATACCATCTACTTGGCACAATCTACTTTGGTCAATGTTTTCCATAGAGATCCCATTCCCTAATTTAAATGAAAAACACATGACCCACATTTATATGAAGAACAATTTTTATTGAAATTCGATGGTCCAAGTGGCTGGTTATTATCATATAGCAGCACCACCTGAAAGCATCATATAGCAGCAGCAGCTCATAGCAACTCATCATACAGCAACAACAGCATGATGTCTACTACACAACCTTCTTCTTGTAGACGTTGTTGGGCCTCCAAGTGCAGAGGTTTGTAGGACAGTAGCAAATTTCCCTCAAGTGGATGACCTAAGGTTTATCAATCCGTAGGAGGCGTAGGACGAAGATGGTCTCTCTCAAGCAACCCTGCAACCAAATAACAAAGAGTCTCTTGTGTCCCCAACACACCCAATACAATGGTAAATTGTATAGGTGCACTAGATCGGCGAAGAGATGGTGAAACAAGTGGTATATGGATAGTAGATAAAGATATTTGTAATTTGAAATAATAAAAACCGTAAGGTAGCAAGTGATAAAAGTGAGTGTAAACGGTATTGCAATGATAGGAAATAAGGCCTAGGGTTCATACTTTCGCTAGTGTAAGTTCCCTCAATAATAATATCATAATTGGATCACATAACTATCCCTCAACATGCAAAAAGAGTCACTCCAAAGTCACTAATAGTGGAGAACGAACGAAGAGATTATGGTAGGGTATGAAACCACCTCAAAGTTATTCTTTCCAATCAATCCGTTGGGCTATTCCTATAAGTGTCACATACAGCCCTAGAGTTCGTACTAGAATAACACCTTAAGACAGAAATCAACCAAAACCCTAATTTCACCTAGATACTCCAATGTCACCTCAAGTATCTGTGGGTATGATTATACGATAAGCGTCACACAATCTCAGATTCATCTATTCAACCAACACATAGAACCTCAAAGAGTGCCCCAAAGTTCCTACCGGAGAATCACGACGAAAACATGTGCCAACCCCTATGCATAGGTTCATGGGCGGAACCCGCAAGTTGATCACCAAAACATACATCAAGTGGATCAATAGAATACCCCATTGTCACCACGGGTATCCCACGCAAGACATACATCAAGTGTTCTCAAATCTTTAAAGACTCAATCCGATAAGATTACTTCAAAAGGGGATACTCAATTCATTACAAGAGAGAAGAGGGGGAGCAGAAACATAGGACCCAACTATAATAGCAAAGCTCGCGATACATCAAGATCGTGCCAAATCAAGAACACGAGAGAGAGAGAGAGAGAGAGAGATCAAACACATAGCTACTGGTACATACCCTCAGCCCCGAGGGTGAAGTACTCCCTCCTCATCATGGAGAGCGCCGGGATGATGAAGATGGCTGCCGGTGAGGGATCCCCCCTCTGGCAGGGCGCCGGAACAGGGTCTCGATTGACTTTTGGTGGCTACAGAGGCTTGCGGCGGCGGAACTCCCGATCTATTCTCCCTTCTGGAAGTTTTACGATACGTAGGTGTATATGGGTGAAAGGAGTATGTCGGTGGACCGAAGGGGGGGCCACGAGGCAGGGGGCGTGCCCAGGGGGGAGGGCGCGGCCCCTACCCTCATGAGCTCCTCCTTCATCTTCTGACGTAGGGTCCAAGTCTATCCGGTAGGTTTCCTTACAAAAATAACTTCTCCAGTTGATTTCGTTCCGTTTCGACTCCGTTTGATATTCCTTTTCTTCGAAACACTGAAATAGGAAAAAAAACAGCAAATCTGGGCTGGGCCTCCGGTTAATAGGTTAGTCCCAAAAGTAATAAGTGGATAATAAAGCCCAATATTGCCCAAAACAGTACATAATATAGCATGGAGCAATCAAAAATTATAGATACGTTGGAGACGTATCAAGCATCCCCAAGCTTAATTCCTGCTTGTCCTCGAGTAGGTAAATGATAAAAAAGATAATTTTTGATGTGGAATGCTAGTTGGCATAATTTCAATGCAATTCTTCTTACTTGTGATATGAATATTCAGATCCGAAAGATTCAAGACAAAAGTTCATATTGACATAAAAATAATAATATTGCAAGCATACTAACTAAGCAATTACGTCTTCTCAAAATAACATGGCCAAAGAAAGTTCATCCCTACAAAATCATATAGTTTAGTCATGCTCCATTTTCGTCACACAAGAATGCTCTCATCATGCACAACCCCGATGACAAGCCAAGCAATTGTTTCATACTTTAGTAATCTCAAACCTATAAACTTTCACGCAATATATGAGCGCGAGCCATGGATATAGCACTATGGGTGGAATAGAATAATGAGGGGGTTATGTGGAGAAGACAAAAAGGGAAGAAAGTCTCACATCAACGAGGCTAATCAATGGTCTATGGAGATGCCCACCGATTGATGTTAATGCAAGGAGTAAGGACCATGCAACGGATGCACTAGAGCTATAAATGTATGAAAGCTCAACAAAAGAAACTAGTGGGTGTGCATCCAACTTGCTTGCTCATGAAGACCTAGGGCACTTGAGGAGGCCCATCGTTGGAATATACAAGCCAAGTTCTATAATGTAAAATTCCCACTAGTATATGAAAGTGACAACACAAGAGACTCTCTATCATGAAGATTACGGTGCTACTTTGAAGCACAAGTGTGGTAAAAGGATAGTAGCATTGCCTTTTTTTTCTTTTTTTTGGGCCTTATTTTTTGGCCTTTCTCTCTTTTTTTGGGACAATGCTCTATTGAATGATGATCATCACACTTCTATTTATTTACAGCTCAATGATTACAACTCGATACTAGAACAAAGTATGACTCTATATGAATGCCTCCGGCGGTGTACCGGGATATGCAATGAATCAAGAGTGACATGTATGAAAGAACTATGAACAGTGGCTTTGCCACAAATACTATGTCAACTACATGATCATGATAAGCAATATGACAATGATGATGCATGTCATAATAAACGGAACGGTGGAAAGTTGCATGGCACTATATCTCGGAATGGCTATGGAAATGCCATAATAGGTAGGTATGGTGGCTGTTTTGAGGAAGATATAAGGAGGTTTATGTGTGACAGAGCATATCATATCACGGGGTTTGGATGCACCGGCGAAGTTTGCGCCAACTCTCAAGGTGAGAAAGGGCAATGCACGGTACCGAAGAGGCTAGCAAGGATGGAAGGGTGAGAGTGCGTATAATCCATGGACTCAACATTAGTCATAAAGAACTCACATACTTATTGCAAAAATCTACAAGTCATCAAAAACCTCGGCACTATGCGCATGCTCCTAGGGGGATAGATTGGTAGGAAAAGACCATCACTCGTCCCCGACCGCCACTCATAAGGAGGACAATCAAATAACACCTCAGGTTTCAAATTTGTTACACAATGTTTACCATAAGTGCATGCTACGGGATTTGCAAACTTCAACACAAGCATTTCTCAATTTCACAACTACTCAACTAGCATGACTTTGATATTATTACCTCCATATCTCAAAACAATCATCAAGTATCAAACTTCTCTTAGTATTCAACACACTGATAAGAGAATTTTATTATTATTGAATACCTAGCATATTAGGATTTTAAGCAAATTACCATGCTATTTAAGACTCTCAAAATAATCTAAGTGAAGCATGAGAGTTCATCTATTTCTTCAAAATAAAACTACCACCATGCTTTAAAAGGTATAAGTGAAGCACTAGAGCAAATGACAAACTACTCCGAAAGATATAAGTGACGATCAATGAGTAGTTGAATAATTATGCAACTATGTGAAGACTCTCTAACATTTAATAATTTCAGATATTGGTATTTTATTCAAACAGCACTCAAAGCAAAAGAAAATGACATTCTAAGAATAGCAAACATCATGTGAAGAAGCAAAAACTTAGGATCAACCGAAGCTAACCGATAATTGTTGAAGAAGAAAGGTGGGATGCCTATCGGGGCATCCCCAAGCTTAGACGCTTGAGACTTCTTGAAATATTATCTTGGGGTGCCTTGGGCATCCCCAAGCTTGAGCATTTGTTTCTCCTTAATTCCTCTCATATCACGGTCTCCCTAAATCTCAAAAGTTTCATCCACACAAAACTCAACAAGGACTCGTGAGATAAGTCAGTATAAACCATTGCCAAAACCTTATCATACTCTACTGTAGAAAATCACTAAAATTATTATTCAACATTTCATACTAAATGCCTCTGCATATTTAATAGTCCTATCCTCAAATAGAATCATTAAAGATGCAAACATATGCAAACAATGCAAACATAACAGCAATCTGCCTAAACAGGATAGTCTGTGAAGAATGCAGCAACATCCATACTTCCCTAGCTCCAAAAATGATGAAATAAAATTCCCACTGTAGTAAATTTATCAGAGCTTAATATGCAAAAGGTTTCAACATTTTATCACATTCTGACTTTTCTAGGGAATTATTGCAACAGCGGTAAACTTTTCTGTTTTCAAACAGCAACATGATACTTGTAACATAGGCATAGTAAAGGCTATCAATGCCACTTTTATTTAAATAAAAGATGAAAAACATTGTTCTAAATAACAGCAAGAAAATCCTAACAAAATAAATTGATGCTCCAAGCAAAACACATATCATGTGGCGAATAAAAATATAGCTCCAAGTAAAGTTACCGATGAACGAAGACGAAAGAGGGGATGCCTTCCGGAGCATCCCCAAGCTTAGGCTGTTGGTTGTCCTTGAATGTTACCTTGGGGTGCCTTGGGAATCCCCAACCTTAGGCTCTTGCCACTCCTTATTCCATAGTCCATTGAATCCTTACCCAAAACTTGAAAAATTCACAACACAAAACTTAACAGAAAACTCGTAAGCTCCGTTAGCGAAAGAAACAAAACACTACTTCAAGTTACAGTAATGAAGTAATTCTTTATTTATATTGGTGTTAAACCTACTTTATTCCAACTTCTATATGGTTTATAAACTATTTTACTAGCCATAGATTCATCAAAATAAGCAAACAACACACGAAAAGCAGAATCTGTCAAAAACAGAACAGTCTGTAGTAATCTGGATCAAACGTATACTTTTGGAACTCATAAAATTATCAAATAAATTTCTGGACCTTAGGAATTTATCTATTAATAATCTTAAAAAATAATTAACTAAATATCACTCTCCAAATAAAAATGGCAGCAATTCTCGTGAGCGCTAAAGTTTCTGTTTTTACAGCATGATCAACAAGATTTTCCCCAAGTCTTCCCAAAGGTTCTACTTGGCACAAACACTAATTAAAAGCATAAAACCTCATATAAACATAGGCTAGATGAATTATTTATTACTAACCAGGAACAAAAAGCAAGGAATAAAAATAAAATTGGGTTGCCTCCCAATAAGCGCTATCGTTTAACGCCCATAGCTAGGCATGATGCTTTCAATGATGCTCACATAAAGGATAAGAATTGAAACATAAAGAGAGCATCATGAAGAATATGACTAGAACATTTAATTCTAACATACTTCCTATGCATAGGGATTTTGTGAGCAACCAACTTATGGGAACAATAGTCAACTAGCATAGGAAGGCAAAACAAGCATAGCTTCAAAACTTTAAGCACATAGAGAGGAAACTTGATATTATTGGAATTCCTACAAGCATATATTCCTCCCTCATAATAATTTTCAGTAGCATCATGAATGAATTAAACAATATAACCAGTACCCAAAGCATTCTTTTCATGATCTACAATCATAGAAATTTTACTACTCTCCACATAAGCAAAATTCTTCTCATTCGGGATAGTGGGAGTATCATAAGAGACTTGGATGCTATAAATTGTTTCCACACTAAAAGAGTAATGTTCAGAGAAGGGGTAATCATAATCATGACAAGTTTTATAAATATAATCACTACTTTTTATAGCATAAGTATCATCACAATAATCATCATAAGTAGGAGGCATGCTATCATCATTATAAACTTGCATATCAAAACTTGGGAGACTAAAAATATCATCTTCATTAATCATAGCTTCCCCAAGCTTGGGTGTCGGTGTCAAAACCGGCGGATCTCGGGTAGGGGGTCCCGAACTGTGCATCTAGGCTGGATGGTAACAGGAGGCAAGGGACATGAAGTTTTACCCAGGTTCGGGCCCTCTCGATGGAGGTAAAACCCTACGTCCTGCTTGATTAATATTGATGATATGGGTAGTAGAAGAGTAGATCTACCACGAGATCAGAGAGGCTAAACCCTAGAAGCTAGCCTATGGTATGATTGTGGATGTGTATGTTGTCCTACGGACTAAAACCCTCCGGTTTATATAGACACCGGGGAGGGTTAGGGTTACATAGAGTCGGTTACAATGGTAGGAGATCTGAACATCCGTATCACCAAGCTTGCCTTCCACGCCAAGGAAAGTCCCTTCCGGACACGTGACGGAGTCTTCAATCTTGTATCTTCATAGTCCAGGAGTCCGGCTGAAGGTATAGTTCGGCTATCCGAACATCCCCTAATCCTGGACTCCCTCAGTAGCCCCTGAACCAGGCTTCAATGACAACGAGTCCGGCACGCAAATTGTCTTCGGCATTGCAAGGCGGGTTCCTCCTCCAAGTACTTCATAGAAGATTTTAAACACAAAGAAGTGTCCGGTTCTGCAAAATAAGTTTTCCACATATTGCCATAGAGAGAATAATATTTACACAAATCTAATCTGCTGACGTATTCCGTGGTGCGACACACCACGGCCAAGCCTTTATCCGAGTCGTTTAATTATCCCAGGCGGCTTCCTTGGCACGTCTTGTCAAAGCAGAGATCGTGCCCCTTATTCCAGGATTCTCATCAATACGGGCGTGGGTAACCCAACCGCGCCTTTGATTACGGCGCTTGGAGATAAGCAAGTTTTACCAGGCTGGTGGGGACATGTAGTCGCGTCCACCCATATAAGGGGATAAGGATCCACCTTTTCACCCACGCCTTCTTCCTCCTTTGCCTATCCATTCTTGCGCACTCGAGCTCCAGCGCCCAAGTCCGCACTACCACCTCAACCTTCTCC
Source organism: Triticum dicoccoides (assembly GCF_002162155.2). Lineage (NCBI taxonomy): Eukaryota > Viridiplantae > Streptophyta > Magnoliopsida > Poales > Poaceae > Triticum > Triticum dicoccoides. Next base: position 122,080,002 of record NC_041386.1, on the reverse strand, counting down.
AGTCATGTGTGGAGCGGGAGGCAAGTGGATGGTCTCCTCCGTCACGGAGGGACACATCAAAATCCTGAGGAAGGCCGGATATCTGGCTAGCGTCATCGCGCACCGGCTTCCCGAAACGGGGCAGCTCATCCCCACTCCCAGGCCCCATGAGAGGGTGGTATTCCTCCCCCATTTCCTCCGCGGACTGGGCTTACCTCTACATCCATTTGTCCGGGGGCTCATGTTCTACTACGGCCTGGATTTCCACGATCTGGCCCCGAACTTTGTCCTCAACATCTCAACATTTATCGTCGTGTGCGAGGCTTTCCTCCGCATCCGCCCCCATTTCGGCCTATGGCTTAAGACTTTCAATGTCAAGCCGAAGGTGGTGCGCGGCAACCAGGCGGAGTGCGGCGGTGCCATGGTTGGCGAGATGGCCAACGTCCTATGGCTCGAGGGTTCCTTTGTGGAGACCCTGAAGGGGTGGCAATCATGGTGGTTTTACGTCACCAAGCCGCGCGACACCGAATGGGTCGCACCCCCTGAGTTTCGATCCGGCCCCCCTACGCGTCTCACCTCCTGGAAGGAGACATGCCTGTCTTGGGGTAAAAAAGGAGAGCTGACCGGACTCCAAACATGCATCCAAACCCTGGTGGACAAGAAGCTCAAGCTTGTCAACGTAGTCCAGGTTATGCTCATCCGCCTGATCCTCCCGTGTCAACGACGGGCCTTCAACCTATGGGAGTTCGACCCGGCGCAGCATCGAACTCTAAACAGGCTCTTCGACACGACGTACGAAGATGCCTGGAGGATGCTTTTCAAGGGCGCCGAGGCTCCCGCATCCACTGCCGAGGATCGTGGATTCAGTACTCAGCGTCACGCTCATGCGGTAAGCTGTTTTTGTCCTTTTATAGGGTATCAGTTTTTCATAGTTTGACTTTATGCAGGATCTAAGCTCCCTTATCTTTGATAGGATTGGGAGGTGACGTCGGGATAGGTCAACTGTCCAGCTCCCTTGCCTGAAGGCCCAGCGGACGCTCGCTTGGCGAAGCTGCTGGTTTCGGCGCCCTATGTGGTGCCGGAGAAGAAGGCCACGAAAAAGGGCCACGGGGACTCGAAAGAGCGCCCGGCGCCAGGAGGTGTCGGATTCATCATCCGACGGTCCCGAAGCGCCTTCCTCTCGCGAAGAGGACGAGGAAGAAGAAGAAACCTCTCCCCCTCCAGCGGGAGGAGAGAAGAAAAGGAAGGCCGCCCTCTCTGAGGAAGCCGGAGGGTCCAAGAAGGGGAAAACCCTTCCTCCGGACTACTCCGCCGATGCCGACGACGACGGAGATAAGTGGCAGCCCAGGGCCAAGCCCCTGGCAAAATCGTAAGTATCCGGATACCGGAGTAATTCATAGTATTCGTTTATTGCACAGCTTTCCCTTATGTCGAATATGCTTATGCAGCCCACCCAAAGACCGGCTCGACGCGTCGTCGAGCGGCTCACTGGACACGTCGGATGTGAACTCGCTTCCGACGGCTTCCTCCCCCCGCCCTACGGACGACACCGAGGTGTTGTCCCAATAGGTTCCAAGCAGGGAGGAGGTGGTCCCGGAGGCGCCGCAAGGCGACCTCCCAGACTCCAGGAGTAAAGGGGATGAAACCCCCCAGGGCTCCAAGTCCGGCTCTAGACCGGACACCGCTCCGGAACCTTCAAAGGTTCCGGAGTCCGGCGGGGGACCTCCTTCCAAGAGGAGCAAGTCCACCATGCCGGCGGCCCCCGTCCAACCGGAGGCGCCGGACAATATGTTGGAGGCGCTCCAAGGCGCCTCCATCGACGAGGAGCACCGCGCTATTATGAGTGCGGTGGTCCAGAAGGTTCAGTCCGCCAAGAGCGGATTGACTGAAGCTTGTACTAGCCTTTTGACAGGCTTTGAGGTAAGTAAATAATGTGTAAATAATATTACCGCATAGACAGTAGCCCCTGATGCTCTGTTGGGCGTTTGGGAAGAAAAGCCGAATAGAGGATCAAAGAATTTGCAGGAGTCTAACAAAAGGAGTCAATATGCATATGCAGGCTTCTCTGCTGGTGTCCGCCATACTGACTGCGGAAGTGGACACGCTGAAGCAGAGCCTCGAGAAGTCCGAGCAGGAGCTCGGGCGTGCCAAGAAGCAACTCGAGGAGAAGGAAGGTAAGAAATACCTTGGTTGAATATGTATATATAAAAAAGGTGCAATTGCAAGAAATGACAGGATTAACATGGCTATTGTAGGGGCCACATCTGAGGTGGCGACCCTTAAGCAAGCGCTGCTCGAGGCCGAGAAGAGTGCTGCCGTGGACCGCACCGAGCGGGAGAGGTATGAGGCTGAGGTTGGCAAGGTGCGGCAAGAGCTCCAGGTTCTCATGGAGAAACATGAGAGTTTGGAGCTTGACTCGAAGACGCGAGCGTCCGAGCTCGCAGCGGCTATTGAAAATGCCAAGTCTGCCAAGACCGAATCCCAGAAGACCCTCCAGCAGTTGGATGAGGTGAAGAAGATAGCGGCGGGTAAGTCATTCTTTATGCAAAGTAAACACATAAACGTGAGTTACTTGATACTTACCCGAATCCGGAGCTCTCCAGGGGCATTTGTAGATCTTCCCCAGAGTGTATCCGATGCCGTCGCATTCTATCGAGCCGAGGAGGGAAGTTCGACGGAGAAGGTGTTCTGGTCTCAGTATGCTGAGGCCGGACACCCCGTGCCCCTGAGCGACCAGCTGAAGCAACTGGTCGAGCTCCATAAGGCGGTCGAACAGGCCATGAAGGGCCTCCTAGTTCGGCTATGGCCTGGAGAGGCTCTGCCTGGGAGCTATTTTGGGCTGGTGCGACAGCTGGTGGAGGCCTGTCCAAGGCTCGAAGTCATCAAGTGCTCCGTCTGTATTAAAGGTGCCCGTAGGGCCTTTGCCTGTGCTAAGGTGCACTGGGGCAGGCTGGATGTGGAGAAGCTTGTGAAGGATGGGCCACCAGCGGGGAAAGAGCATCGCAAGCCCGAAAATTACTATAAGGATGTTCTAAAGGGTGCCTGCCTTGTGGCGGATGAATGTACTAGGAATGTAATTTTTGAGTAAAACTCGCTCGTGTTTGTCCTGTGCGCTGAAAACTTGTTCATATGCGCTGAGCAATGCTGCTGGAATTTAAAATATTACCTTCTGTGCGGCTGTTTATCAATACTGAGAGATGGCGAGTCGTCGGCTTCTGCCCCCTTGCCGCTAGTGCTGGGGTGTTTGGGGATAAACCTGGGGGCTCTTTTTCCCATATTTGGGTCCTTCGAGGGAGGCGCTCAGCCCAACGAACGAGGCAATCGGACTATAATGCGTGAACACTCTCACTTAGCCATAGAATTCTATAATTTTAAATTTCGGCGAAGCCCCTAGTATTCGGAAGACCGAGTTCGGGGCACTATCCATGCCTTGGCCGGACAGAGCCGACTCCTCACCCTAAGCGGCATAAGTCTTTAGGGACTCGAAAAAACCTCTCGAACAGCGACCAGCTCTCGCTTCATCATGACAGTCAGTTTTAGCTTTCTCCACTGAGGTGCTCGGCCCAGCTCAACTGGGGCACAATCGCAGTGGTTCTCCTAGTGCTACCTTAGCCAATATAGCGGAACGTAAGGCACCAAAACATAGGAGCCGGGCAAACCCAACTATTGACCCAAGACATGATTCGGAGCCGATGCATATAGTGCTATAAGTTCGGGGTGCCGCACTTGTGAAAGTGTTCGGACTTCTCACACCATATTGAGGGGTGCTAAAAGCCCCTAGCATATTTTGGCCGTACCAAGTTGTACGGGTGCAACATGTCGTTAAGGAACATTTATTTATAAAAAGATAATGCAAAAAATAGACAAAAGCTATGCATTGTTTATTAAAAATAGCTGCGATCAAAGCAGAATGATACAAGTAATGCGATAAACGAAAAGTTGGACTATTTAACATGTCTGCTCCAGGGGCAAGCTGCGGAATAGTATGTGAAACAGGTATACTGCTCGTGATAGAGACCACCTTGGATTTCCGTAATGTGGCATGGCTTGTCTGCTTCCCTAGTTCTTGTGTCATTTGTGCGGCAATTGAACTGCCGAACAGGCCTTCCGGAGAGTAGAGTCCTGGAAGTAAGAGAAAAGTAAAAAAAATCGGCAGCCCCTGGTGCGGTTTAAGCCGTGTTTTGGGTGTGCCGTGATGGTGCCCCTCCCCCTATGCCCATGGTATTTCCAGAGCGTAGTTATGGACGCGATGTACCGGCGTCGCCTTTTTGCGAGGGTTGGGGTTGGGGCCGCATTGCTACACCTGCTCGAAACGTGCCAGGCGGTCTTGTTGTAGGTTACTCCAGGCGCGCCTGATGGTGTCCGGACGTTTAATGGCTGGACTGGAGAACTGCCTGGAGAGGCTGCTTTGTACTTCCGCTACAAGGGCCGCCGTGTGCTCCTCCGTTCGAAGGGAGCGTTCGGTGTTTCCATTGACCGTAATTACTCCACGAGGGCCTGGCATCTTGAGCTTAAGGTATGCATAGTGCGGTACCGCATTGAATTTGGCGAATGCGGTTCGTCCGAGCAGTGCATGATAGCCACTGTGGAATGGGACTATGTCGAAGATCAATTCCTCGCTTCGGAAATTATCCGGGGATCTGAAGACCACTTCAAGTGTGACTGAGCCTATACAGTTGGCCTCTACACCTGGTATTACGCCTTTAAAGGTCGTTTTGGTGGGCTTAATCCTCGAGGGATCGATGCCCATTTTTCGCACTGTATCCTGGTAAAGCAGGTTTAGGCTGCTGCCGCCGTCCATGAGGACTCTAGTGAGATGAAATCCGTCAATAATTGGGTCTAGAACCAATGCGGCAAATCCGCCATGATGGATGCTAGTGGGATGGTCTCTTCGATCAAAGGTGATCGGGCAGGAGGACCATGGGTTGAACTTTGGGGCAACTGGCTCTACCGAGTATACGTCCCTTAACGTGTGCTTCCGCTCCCTTTTGGGGACGTGGGTGGCGTATATCATGTTCACCGTCCGCACTTGTGGGGGAAAACCCTTCTGTCCATTGTTGTTCGGCGGCCGGGGCTCCTCGTCGTCATCACTATGCAGCCCCTTGTCTTCATTGTCGGCGCATAACTTGCCTGCCTGCTTGAACACCCAACAATCCCTGTTGGTGTGATTGGTCGGCTTTTCGGGGGTGCCATGTATTTGGCACAAGCGGTCGAGTATTCGGTCCAAGCTGGACAGGCCCCTAGGATTCCTTTTGAATGGCTTCTTCCGCTGACCGGATTTAGAGCCTCTGAATCCGGCATTAACTGCCGTATCCTCAGCATTGTCGCTGTTAATGCGGCGCTTCTGCTTGTTGCGACACGACCTGCCACTAATGTCCCTGGTGTCCGAACTACCAGGGTTCTTGGTCATATTGTTGCTACGAGTGAGCCAGCTGTCTTCTCTCGCGCAAAAGCGGGTCATGAGTGTCGTGAGTGCTGCCATAGATTTCGGCTTTTCCTGTCCGATGTGCCGGGCCAGCCACTCATCACGGATATTGTGCTTGAAGGCTGCTAGGGCCTCAACGTCCGGACAGTCGACTATTTGATTTTTCTTTGTTAGGAACCGTGTCCAGAATTGTCTGGCCGATTCCTCTGGCTGCTGGATTACGTGACTTAGGTCATCGGCGTCTGGGGGTCGCACATAAGTGCCCTGGAAATTGTCGAGGAATGCGGCTTCCAAGTCCTCCCAACAACTGATTGACCCTATTGGCAAGCTGTTGAGCCAATGCCGAGCTGGTCCTTTAAGCTTGAGTGGGAGGTATTTGATGGCGTGAAAATCGTCGCCGCGGGCCATGCGGATATGAAGGAGATAATCCTCGATCCATACCGTAGGGTCTGTTGTGCCATCATATGATTCGATGTTTACGGGTTTGAAACCCTCGGGGATTTGATGATCCATTATTTCGTCTGTAAAGCACAGTGGGTGTGCGGCGCCTCTGTACTGGGCGATATCATAACGTAGCTCCAATGAGCTTTGTCTACTGTGTTCGGCCCTGCCGAATGTGTGGCCGGCGTGACGGTTAGCGTCTCGAGCCATGGGGTGCCCACGCGATCTGTAGATCGATCGTGTTTGCCTTGCCTTGTCCTCCAACATGTCTCGTAAGTCCGGTGCATATTCCCGTGCCTTGGTACGGGGTGCGGCTTGAGTGGTGGGCCGGGAGGCCCCTCTGTCGCGGCCACGAGGTGGCCGTTCGGCCACATCAAGTGCTTCCTCCTCTAATCGGGGTAGCAACCTGCGCTTTGGGTAACTCTTGGAGGGGCGTTCGAGTTTATGCTCTTCGGCCGCAAGGACTTCAGTCCATCTGTCAACCAACAAATCTTGATCAGCTCTGAGCTGTTGCTGTTTTTTCTTGAGGCTTCTTGCCGTGGCGACAAGCCTGCGTTGGAAACACTTTTGCTCAACGGGATCCTCTGGCACGACGAATTCGTCGTCGTCGAGGCTTGCCTCGTCTTCGGAGGGAGGCATATAATTATCGTCCTCAACCTCTCTGTCTGCCGCTCTCTCATGAGGGTTGGTTTCTCCATCCTCCTGTGCTAAACCTTGTATGAGGGGGTTTTCTTCGGCACTCTCTGGAGTATTATTATCTCCCGTGCTGGAATCACTGTTTTTGTGTTGGCGGGATTTTGAGCGGCGCCGCTGACGCCGACACTTTTGCTGTTTCTTGGAGGGGTCATCCTCCGCTGTTCCATCGCCATCTCCCTCTTTTGGGGTGTCCACCATGTATATGTCATATGACAAGGTGGCTTTCCAGGGCCTAGTAGGTGCTGGTTCTTCATCATCTCCTTCATCAGCATCCATACCGTCGATGTCTTCGGAGTCATAGTCGAGCATGTCGGTTAAGTCGTCAACAGTGGCTACAAAGTGGGTGGTGGGTGGGTTTTGAATTTCTTCATCGTCCGTACCCCAACCTTGCTGACCATAGTCCGTCCAGGGCTCTCCTGATAAAGAGAGAGACTTCAGTGACTTCAGGATATCGCCGAAGGGCGAGTGCTGAAAGACGTCCGCGGTCCTGAACTCCATGATCGGCGCCCAATCGGATTCGATCGGCAGGGGCACGGAGGGTTCGGAGTCTGGCGAAGAATCCGGCCCCATGGAGTCACGAGTCTTGCAGAGTACGGGGCTGTTGTTCGGCTCAACCGCTGTTGGGATCACAGCCCCCGAGGTGGCGTCCAACCGCCCATCCTCGATCGGTGCGGTTGGCTCCGAACTAAGGGTCAGAGCCGATGCGGGTGCGGCCTCCAGGGCACTGTTTGGTGGCAGAGCTAGATCATGCTCGTCGTGACAGTGCGGCGCGCTCGGCAGTGGTTCGAATCCGTCGAAGATCAATTCCCCGCGGATGTCAGCCGTGTAGTTTAAACTTCCAAATCTGACCTGACGGCCAGGGGTGTAGCTTTCGATCTGCTCTAGATGGCCAAGTGAATTGGCCCGCAGTGCGAAGCCGCCAAAGACGAAGATCTGTCCGGGGAGGAAGGTCTCACCCTGGGCTGCATCGCCATTGATGATCGTAGGAGCCATCGGGCCTGACGACGACGACACAGAGGAACTCTCAATGAAAGCACCAATGTCGGTGTCAAAACCGGCGGATCTCGGGTAGGGGGTCCCGAACTATGTGTCTAGGCCGGATGGTAACAGGAGGCAAGGGACACGAAGTTTTACCCAAGTTTGGGCCCTCTCGATGGAGGTAAAACCCTACGTCCTGCTTGATTAATATTGATGATATGAGTAGTACAAGAGTAGATCTACCACGAGATCAGAGAGGCTAAACCCTAGAAGCTAGCCTATGGTATGATTGTTGATGTGTATGTTGTCCTACGGACTAAAACCCTCCGGTTTATATAGACACCGGGGAGGGTTAGGGCTACATAGATTCGGTTACAATGGTAGGAGATCTGAACATCCGTATCACCAAGCTTGCCTTCCACGCCAAGGAAAGTCCCTTCCGTACACGGGACGGAGTCTTCAATCTTGTATCTTCATAGTCCAGGAGTCCGGCTGAAGGTATAGTTTGGCTATCCAAACACCCCCTAATCCAGGACTCCCTCATTGGGACAAACATTAATTGCAGCAAATATATTCTCAAAAACATCATCTTGATCAAACATAGCATCCCCAAGCTTGGGCCTTTTTATATCATAAGCATAATCACTCTCATCATTAATAGTATGGATATCACCAATAGTATAGAAATTATCATATTCTTCCAAGCAAGTGACAAAAAGATTTTCAAGATCATAAGAAGTATCATTATCTTCCACAATTATATTTTCATGAGGCACAATAGTAATAGGAGCAGCATTATTTGGGAGAGATATCTTTTTACCTCTCTTCCTTTTTCTTTTCTTCTTCTTCACTACATCATGTGTGGGTTCAATCCTCTTTTTGGAGCTCCTTATTAATGAGATTGGTTGAATAGGAGGCTCCTCCTCGTTACCTGATTCATCATAAGAAATAATAGGAGGATATTGGGAAGCCTCTTCCCTTTCATTAGTATTCTCTTCATCCTTTATTTGTTTTCTTCTCTTTATGTAATTGGCAATCTAAGGATTTTCAATGCAATTCACCGCACAATACATATAAATATTCTCTAGATCAAAATGAAGAACTTTATCAAGGGCAAATTTCGGAATATCCTTAGTTATACGTTTAATTTCTTCATAACCCAGGAGCAAGCTAAGTTCATTATGATGTGCAAGGGAAATCAAGTCATCACAATTTTTGGACACGATACGATCATGAAACAATTTGCATTGGGTACTAAAATGATCGTGTTCATTGCAAAGTTCACAAGTAGGGCTAAGAAAAAAATAAATTTTCAGCACATTCATCTAGCTCTTCTTGCAACAATTCAGTTTCTAAGTATTTATGCCTCTTGCAATATCTATCTTCACTATTTGGTGTGTACTTGCAAACCCAATGTACTCCACAAAAATCGACATTTTTATAGGAGACATTTTCATCATAACTAGTGCAATCATCATTAGTATCATGGGTATTCAAAGAATTCATACTAACAACATTGCAATCATGCTCATTATTCAAACATTTAGTGCCAAACATTTTATAGATTTCTTCTTCTAGCACTTGAGCACAATTATCCTTTCCATCATACTCATGAAAGATATTAAAAAGGTGAAGCGTATGAGACAAACTCAATTCCATTTTTTGTAAATTTCTTTTATAAACTAAACTAGTGATAAAACAAGAAACTAAAAGACTCGATTGCAAGATCTAAAGATATATCTTCAAGCGCTAACCTCCCCGGCAATGGCGCCAGAAAAGAGCTTGATGTCTACTACACAACCTTCTTCTTGTAGACGTTGTTGGGCCTCCAAGTGCAGAGGTTTGTAGGACAGTAGCAAATTTCCCTCAGGTGGATGACCTAAGGTTTATCAATCCGTAGGAGGCATGGGATGAGGATGGTCTCTCTCAAGCAACCCTGCAACCAAATAACAAAGAGTCTCTTGTGTCCCCAACACACCCAATATAATGGTAAATTGTATAGGTGCATGTAGCGACCAGACCTTAAACAGTCTGATCTCTGTGCTCCGGTGTCATCCCTGGATCAGTAATGCTGACACCACATAGTACTTGGAGGATTTATAGCAGAGTAGCAATCACACACTTATTACATCGAGTGTCTCAAAAGAGAACTTATTACAATAAATATGGCTTAAGGCCATCTAATAACGATAACAGTGGAAGGCTTGGAAGATAAGTGAGTCCATCAACTCCAACGGCATCACTGAGTATAGAACCACGACCTAAAACTCCTCAATCATCGTCTGAAAAGTCTGCAACATTAATGTTGCAGCCCGAAAATGGGTCAGCACATGGAATATGCTGGCAAGGTAACACATAGAGAGTAATGGAATGCAACAACTATACTATATGCATAATTGGCTGGTGGAAAGCTCTATGGTTACAGTTTTTGTGTAAAGCCAATTTTTCCCTACTTCAAAGGAATAGATTTAATTACTATCAAGGTGGTTGTGAAACATTGAGAATGGTTGACAGCATCCTCAATCCCAATTAAGTAACATCATTAAAATCCCACAAAATTAATTTAGAGTAACATGTTGAGATTCACATGAAAATCCAGGTACTAGATACTCAAGATGTCCATAACCGGGGACACGGCTAATCATGATTAGTTTGTTACACTCTACACAGGTTTGCGCACTTTTCCCCACAAGACTCGATCGCCTCCGTTTGGTTTCTCGCACTGCAGTGTGTTTGAGAAACGGATGACCGAGACACAGTCTTTCAGAAGCGCTAGCACCTTACGACGGGTAGACCGGTACACCTACTTTCTCCTACATCTGCTAGTCTACCACTGTAAGAGTTCGCACAACTTACTCAACTATGCCAGAGCCCATAATGGCTTGTGGCTGCACACGGAAGTTTCTAGTATGAATAATCTCATGATCCCTTTGAGCCTGGGTGGCGGTCCCAAAAAAAAAGACAAGTCCTCGTAAACCCAGGTGCCTCAATCCACCCAGATGTGTGTTAGGTTGCCACCTTAGATAAACCCTTAATTATAAATCTCACATCTATCATGGATATCACTCACCCAATCCACGTCTACTGGCATAGCATGGCAAAATAAACAAACATAAAAGTAACTCCCAAAGGTTTGATAATAAAGAGGTGATAGGTACTACCTCATCTACTTCCCAACCCACAATTTAATTAGATCCTAATCATGCAATGTGTGAGGATTGATCTAATGCAATAAAACTGGGTTGTAGAAAAGGTATGATCAAAGTGTTACTTGCCTTGCTGATGATCCGTGTAACCTAGAGATTCGAAGTAACAAGCGGCGCACTCCGGGTATTCTATCGCAGACAAACAAACAAGCATACAATAAGTACTCATCTAATGCACAGGTAAAACTCAAATAGAAGATCTAACCAGAAAGTTCAACTTAAGAACCATGGTTGGCAAAAGAATCAAATCGAACAAAGCAAAAGAAATCAAACGGCGAAAGAAAACAACTTCGTTCTAGTAATCTGGATCTAGGGCAAATTTTACAGTATCAAAAACTTGTTTAAGTTGATTATTCGGAAAGAGGGTTTCGAGACGAAACTCCAGGCGCTTGAATCGCCTGATTCCGATAAACGAGCGAAAAGTTATACTAAAACGAAAATCGGATCAGAAATCGCGATCAGAAAATAACCACGGAAAAATCCGACGAAAAAGAAAAGCGACGAACATATTTTTTTTATAAAAAAACTGCACGGAAAAACGAGGCGGCGGCGAACCTCAAAAGGCGCGCGCTCCGGCGGCGGCGGCGACGGGCGGCGGCTGCGGCGGCTGAGAGGCGGCGGCGGCTTAGCTAGGGTTAGGGTTAGCTGGCTTCGGGCCTCTCTCTCTCTCTCTCTCGGGCCGGTTCGGGCGCTATATAAAGGCCCCTGGCGGAGGTTTCCTGGCCGGTTACGGCCCGGAGTCGGTTCCAGTTTTTTTTAAATCCGCTCGGAAGAAAAATAAAAAGAAATACTAAACGGACTCCAAAAATCACGAAATAAATTTTGCCGGGTTCCTAAAATCAAGCCCGATAAAGTGAACATTTATCTGGGCCCAAACTACAACTTTGAAAAATGCGCATTTTTCCTAAATTCAAATAAAAATAACGAAAAACTCCGAAATAAAACTTATTTGATTTTTTTATTAAATCCTCAATATTTCTATATTTTGGGAAAGTCATTTTATTCCCTCTCTCATATTTTTGTAATAGAAATAATTGATGATAAAATAAATAAAATCAAATGATCCTGTTTACATAATTTGAGAAAACTCAAATATGTAAATAACGAAATCCCCAACTCTCTCCGTGGGTCCTTGAGTTGCTTAGGATTTTCTAGGATCAAAACCAAAAGCACAATAAAATATGATATGCATGATGACCTAATGTATAACATTCCAAATTGAAAATTTGGGATGTTACAAACCTACCCCCCTTAAGATGAATCTCGCCCTCGAGATTCGGGTTGGCTAGAAAATAGGTGAGGGTGGTCTTTGAGCAAATCTTCCTCTCGCTCCCAAGTGGCTTCATCCTCCGTATGGTGGCTCCAATGAATTTTGCAAAACTTGATAACCTTGCTACGAGTAACTCGGTTGGCAACCTCGAGAATCTTGACGGGTTTCTCCTCATAGGTCAAATTGTTATCCAACTAAATTCCTTCCAATGGCACTGTGTCTCTCAATGGTATGTCAGCCATCTCCGCATGACACTTCTTCAACTGAGAAACGTGAAACACATCATGCACTCCGGCCAATCCTTCTGGCCATTCCAACTTGTAGGCCACTTCTCCTATACGCTCCAAAACTCGATATGGTCCTACAAATCGTGGCGCTAACTTCCCCTTAACTCCAAAGCGCTTAATCCCTCGAAGTGGGGATACTCGAAGATAAGCTCTATCTCCGACTTCGTAAACCGTCTCCTTGCGTTTAGAATCTGCGTAGCTCTTCTGCCTGGACTGGGCTACCTTGAGCCTATCGCGAATCAACTTCACCTTCTATTCAGACTCCTTAATCAGATCTGGTCCAAACAACTAGCGGTCTCCCACTTCGTCCCATGACAACGGTGTCCTGCACCTCCTTCCGTACAAAGCTTCGAAAGGTGTCATCTTCAAACTGGTCTGATAGCTATTATTATAAGAAAACTCCGCATATGGCAAATTATCGTCCCAACTAGATCCATAATCTAGCGCACAAGCTCTCAGCATATCCTCCAAAATCTGATTGACTCTCTCGGTCTGTCCATCTGTCTGCGGGTGAAAAGCTGTACTAAATTCTAGCCTAGTACCCAAAGTCTCATGCAACTGTTTCTAGAACTTTGAGGTAAACTGGGTTCCTCTATCTGATACGATGCTCCTCGGAACTCCATGCAAACATACGATTCTGGTCATGTATATCTTTGCCAACTTAGCACTTGTGTAAGTGGTCTTTACTGGGATGAAATGAGCTACCTTCGTCAATTGATCAACTACAACCCAAATCGAGTCATAGCCTGAACGAGTCCTTGGTAATCCCGTGATAAAATCCATGCCTAGCTTATCCCACTTCCATTCGGGTATCGGCAATGGTTGCAACAATCCTGCTGGCTTCTGATGCTCTACCTTTACTCTCTGACACACATCACAAACTGCTACATACTCCGCAATATCCTTTTTCATTCCGGTCCACCAGAAAATATCCTTCAAATCCAAATACATCTTGGTATTTCCTGGGTGAATCGAATACGGTGAATCATGTGCCTCTTGCAGAATCAACTTCCTGATCTCCGGGTTGTTGGGCACGTAAACACGGTCTTCAAACCATAGGGTGTCGTGCTCATCCTCGTGAAATCCTTTAGATTTTCCTTTGCTCAGCTTCTCCTTTATAGTGGCAACCTCTTTGTCAGTTTTTTGAGCTTCTTTGATTCTATCCATCAGGGTTGACTGAATTTCCAATGCTGCTACATAGCCTCTCGGAACTATTTCCATACATAGTTCACGAAGATTTTCTGCTAACTCCTTGGGTATTTCTCCCGTCATTAGTGTGTTGACATGACTCTTACGGCTTAATGCATCAGCTACTACATTAGCCTTCCCGGGATGATAATGCAATCTCATATCATAATCCTTGATGAGCTCCAACCATCTCCTTTGTCTGAGATTCAACTCCTTCTGCGTGAAAATGTACTTCAAACTCTTATGATCCGTGTACACCTCACAATGATTTCCAATGAGGAAATGTCTCCATGTCTTCAATGCATGCACTACGGCTGCTAACTCCAAATCATGCGTGGCATAATTCAATTCGTGGGGCTTCAGTTGTCGTGAAGCATACGAAACAACTCTCCCTTCCTGCATAAGCACTGCTCCAAGTCCTCGACGTGAAGCGTCGCAATACACCTCATAATCCTTGGTCTGATCTGGCAAAATCAACACTGGTGAGGTAACCAAACGGTTCTTCAACTCCTGAAAACTTGCCTCACACTCCTCAGTCCATTTGAACTTAGTATCCTCTTCAACTCCGTCATAGGTTTTGCAATCTTTGAGAAGTTCTCAATAAATCTCCGGTAGTATCCTGCGAGTCCAAGAAAACTCCGGATCTCTCCAACGGTAGTTGGGGCTTCCCACTTGGTCACGGTTTCAACTTTAGCGGGATCTACTGCTATACCTTCTCCAGATATAACGTGTCCGAGGAATCCTACTTCCTTCAACCAAAATTCACATTTGCTGAACTTGGCGTATAATTGATGTTCTCTGAGCTTTCCAAGTACCAAACGCAAATGCTCCTTATGCTCCTCTTCATTCTTCGAATATACCAGGATATCATCAATGAACACTACGACAAACTTATCCAAGAACTCCATAAACACTTTGTTCATCATGTTCATAAAATAGGCAGGCGCGTTAGTCAGTCCAAATGACATAACGGTATACTCATACAGCCCATACCTGGTGGTAAAAGCTGTCTTAGGAATATCCTGTTCTCGAATCTTCAACTGGTGGTATCCTGATCGCAAATCGATCTTGGAAAACACTTTAGCTCCTTGCTATCGATCAAACAGATCATTGATCATTGATAGTGGGTACTTGTTCTTGATCGTTACTTCATTCAATCCTCGATAATCAACAACCATCCTTAACGATCCATCCTTCTTCTCCACTAAAAGTACTGGCGATCCCCAAGGTGAAGAACTTGGGTGGATGTAACCTTTATCCAGTAACTCCTTAATCTGCTTCTTAATTTCCACCAAATCTTTTGCTGGCATCCTATATGGTCTCTTCGATATTGGCCTAGTGCCTGGTAAAAGCTCAATCAAAAACTCAATGTCTCTATCCGGTGGCATGCCTGGCAACTCTTCGGGAAATACATCAGGAAAATCCTTTACCACTGGTACTTCCTCCTGCACAACTCCTGATAAGGAATTTACTTGTGTCCTGTTTGGCGCATGTCGGGATACATACTTGATCCTTCTTCCTTCTGGCGTTGTGAGTAAAATTGTCTTACTGGCGCAATCGATGTTTCCCCCGTACATTGACAACCAATCCATACCAAGTATCACATCCAGACCTTGGGATTCCAGAATAATTAAATCTATTGGGAAAACATGCCTTCCTATACTTAATGGCACTTGAAAACATCCTTGACTGGCCATGTGCTCCGCTCCTAGTGAGCTTACTAGCATAGGTGTTTTAAGAATCCTAGTGGGCAAACTATACTTGTCCACAAATCCCCTTGATATGTATGAATGCGATGCACCAGTATCAAAAAGAACGAGTGCAGTAAATGACTTAACCAAAAACTTACCTATTACTGCATCGGGCTGAGCTTCAACCTCCTCCACATTAACGTGGTTCACCTGTCCCCTGTTAAAAGGGTTCGGCTTCTTTCCAGAGCTTCCATTGCCATTTTGTCCTTCAGGACAGTCATTTGCATAATGTCCTGGCTTCAAACACTTATAGCAAGTGACGTGGCTCAAATCCTTCTTGGCTGGGGTTGATGGGGTGCTGCGGTTCTGTCCATTGCTTCCTCCATTCCCATTACCATTCTTGGTGCCATTGTGATTGTGCGAACTACCTACTCCATGGGTATGCTGGAAATGTCCTCCTGGCCTAGGGGTAAAACGAGGCTTCTGCTGAGCTCTTGAATTATAATTTCCTTGTCCATACTTCCTCTTGCGGTTCTCAATTTGCTGCTGCTTCCCTTTAATCATAAGAGCATGGTCTACCAAATCCTGGTAGTTGTTGAAGGTGGCTACCATCAACTGGATACTCAACTCATCATTCAGTCCTTCCAGGAATTTCTCCTGCTTAGCTGCATCCGTAGCAACGTCATCTGGGGCATAACGTGCTAATTTACTAAACTCCTCCACATACTAGCCAATTGTCCGTCCTCCTTGGCGCAAGTTACGAAACTCACGCTTCTTCATGGCCATTGCTCCTGCTGAAACATGGGCACTACAAAAAGCCTGCTGAAACTGGTCCCATGTGACAGTGTCGACTGGGAAGGTGGCTGTGAAATTTTCCCACCAAGATGCTGCGGGTCCTTCTAACTGATGTGCGGCAAACTTAACCTTCTCCGCATCTATGCATCCTGCTGTGGTCAACTCCCTAGCTATCTTGCGGAGCCAATCATCTGCTACTATCGGCTCGGTGCTACTGGAAAACACCGGCGGATTCAGCCTAAGAAAACGGGCTAAGTGGTCAATAGGTGGTGGTGGTGGTGGGTTGTTGTTGTTGTTCCCCTGATTCTAATTCTGAACTAGCAACTGCATCAGGGTGTTCTGCTGCTGGATCAACTGGGTGAGCTCCGGCGGAAAGGCAAATCCGAGGTCACGTCTCGGAGGCATCTGAGGGTTTTTTGAAAAGATGAGATATAAGAATAGAGGGTTCTAAAGGGAAAACACTACCCATATGCACATGAGGCAAAAACACACAATTCACTTCAATCAATCAAACAAAGGCATACAATCGATCTAACTATCGCAAAAAGTGCTCGGACTACTATATTTACATGGTGGTCTACTACTACAGATGAGGTGGTCTACTAGAAATATTCTACGGTTGTAGACTCCATGATATCTGCTCCTGCTTCATCCACATAGTCATCATTGCTACTATCTTGTTCCGAGTCAGTGGCGTCAATGATGATGTAGTCCTCCGGGCTAATCTCCTTGGGTTCTTCGTCTTCATCTACTGGTGTCGGGCCTCCCATAAATATTCCAATCTTCTTGATCAGATCGTCATTCTTCTCCACCAGTACTTCAATTTCTTCTTCATAACCTTCGCGTGTAGCCTTGAGTTCTTCCTCTAGTTCCTTGATTCTAGTCTTAGCCTTCTTCAGATCTATCATGTCGGCGCACATCTGATTCTCCTGTCGTCGAATGTGCTGGTTTAACTCCTGAATAAAAGCTGCAATTGATCTATCCTTCCTGGTGTTGATCATCTCCCAGTGTTCATCTCGGCGTCCGCAAATCTGGTAGATAGTATCCTTAAGATCCTTGCGGTAGACTTCTCCAATGCGTCCCATGGTGATGTGAGCTGCCATACTCTTTCCTAGACTCCAATTTGGTGCATCAAAAGAAAACTCTATGGGCTCAGTGACTGGCATGAACGTCCTTCCTGGAACTTGAACTTGAATCACCCAGCGCTCTTCTTCAGGTAAAGTGGCGTTGTAGGTTCCCGTGAAGCTTGGTATTCCTATGTTCAGGTATCTAGTGACTTCCTTCAAGTGGCGTCCAAAGGGTGTATCTTCATCCGGTTGTGTGAACTTGTTCCTTGCATCCGCCATCCTAAAGAGTAGAAAAGATGAGAAGTCAGAAGAGAAGAGAGTGATCTAGGTCTTTACATAGTGGTCGTGTCCTACAGTCAGCGTGTGCTCTGATACCATCTCTGTAGCGACTAGACCTCAAACGGTCTGATCTCTGTGCTCCGGTGTCATCCCTGGATCAGTAATGCTGACACCACACAGTACTCGGAGGATTTATAGCAGAGTAGCAATCACACACTTATTACATCGAGTGTCTCAAAAGAGAACTTATTACAATAAATATGGCTTAAGGCCATCTAATAACAATAACAGCGGAAGGCTTGGAAGATAAGTGAGTCCATCAACTCCAACGGCATCACTGAGTATAGAACCACGACCTAAAACTCCTCAATCATCGTCTGAAAAGTCTGCAACATTAACGTTGCAGCCCGAAAACGGGTCAGCACATGGAATATGCTGGCAAGGTAACACATAGAGAGTAATGGAATGCAACAACTATACTATATGCATATTTGGCTGGTGGAAAGCTCTATGGTTACAGTTTTTGCGTAAAGCCAATTTTTCCCTACTTTAAAGGAATAGATTTAATTACTATCAAGGTGGTTGTGAAACATTGAGAATGGTTGACAGCATCCTCAATCCCAATTAAGTAACATCATTAAAATCCCACAAAATTAATTTAGAATAACATGTTGAGATTCGCATGAAAATCCAGGTACTAGATACTCAAGATGTCCATAACCGAGGACACGGCTAATCATGATTAGTTTGTTACACTCTACAGAGGTTTGCGCACTTTTCCCCACAAGACTTGACCGCCTCCGTTTGGTTTCTCGCACTACAGTGTGTTTGAGAAACGGATGACCGAGACACAGTCTTTCAGAAGCGCTAGCACCTTACGACGGGTAGACCGGTACACCTACTTTTCCCTACATCTGCTAGTCTACCACTGTAAGAGTTCGCACAACTTACTCAACTATGCCAGAGCCCATAATGGCTCGTGGCTGCACACGGAAGTTTCTAGTATGAATAATCTCATGATCCCTTTGAGCCTGGGTGGTGGTCCCAAAAAAACAGGCAAGTCCTGGTAAACCCAGGTGCCTCAATCCACCCAGATGTGTGTTAGGTTGCCACCTTAGATAAACCCTTAATTATAAATCTCACATCTGTCATGGATATCACTCACCCAATCCACGTCTACTGGCATAGCATGGCAAAATAAACAAACGTAAAAGTAACTCCCAAAGGTTTGATAATAAACAGGTGATAGGTACTACCTCATCTACTTCCCAACCCACAATTTAATTAGATCCTAATCATGCAATGTGTGAGGATTGATCTAATGCAATAAAACTAGGTTGTAGAAAAGGTATGATCAAAGTGTTACTTGCCTTGCTGATGATCCGCGTAACCTAGAGATTCGAAGTAACAAGCGGCGCACTCCGGGTATTCTATCGCAGACAAACAAACACGCATACAATAAGTACTCATCTAATGCACAGGTAAAACTCAAATAGAAGATCTAACCAGAAAGTTCAACTTAAGAACCCTGGTTGGCAAAACAATCAAATCGAACAAAGCAAAAGAAATCAAACGGCGAAAGAAAACAACTTCGTTCTAGTAATCTGGATCTAGGGCAAATTTTACAGTAGCAAAAACTTGTTTAAGTTGATTATTCGGAAAGAGGGTTTCGAGACGAAACTCCAGGCACTTGAATCGCCTGATTCCGATAAACGAGCGAAAAGTTATACTAAAACGAAAATCGGATCAGAAATCGCGATCAGAAAATAACCGCGGAAAAATCCGACGAAAAAGAAAAGCGACGAACAGAATTTTTTTTTATAAAAGAAAACTGCACGGAAAAACGAGGCGGCGGCGAACCTCGAAAGGCGCACGCTCCGGCGGCGGCGGTGACGGGCGGCGGCAGCGGGCGGCGGCTGCGGCAGCTGAGAGGCGGCGGCGGCTTAGCTAGGGTTAGGGTTAGCTGGCTTTGGGCCTCTCTCTCTCTCGGGCCGGTTCGGGCGCTATATAAAGGCCCCGGGCGGAGGTTTCCTGGCCGGTTACGGCCCGGAGTCGGTTCCAGTTTTTTTTTTGTATTCGCTCGGAAGAAAAATAAAAAGAAATACTAAACGGACTCCAAAAATCACGAAATAAATTTTGCCGGGTTCCTAAAATCAAGATCGATGAAGTGAACATTTATCTGGGCCCAAACTACCGAAAAACTCCGAAATAAAACTTATTTGATTTTTTTATTAAATCCTCAATATTTCTATATTTTGGGAAAGTCATTTTATTCCCTCTCTCATATTTTTGTAATAGAAATAATTGATGATAAAATAAATAAAATCAAATGATCCTATTTACATAATTTGAGAAAACTCAAATATGTAAATAAAGAAATCCCCAACTCTCTCCGTGGGTCCTTGAGTTGCTTAGGATTTTCTAGGATCAAAACCAAAAGCACAATAAAATATGATATGCATGATGACCTAATGTATAACATTCCAAATTGAGTATTTGGGATGTTACAGTGCACTAGTTCGGCGAAGAGATGGTGAAACAAGTGGTATATGGATAGTAGATAAAGATATTTGTAATCTGAAATAATAAAAACAGCAAGGTAGCAAGTGATAAAAGTGAGCGTAAACGGTATTGCAATGATAGGAAATAAGGCCTAGGGTTCATACTTTCGCTAGTGTAAGTTGCCTCAACAATAATATCATAATTGGATCACATAACTATCCCTCAACATGCAACAAAGAGTCACTCCAAAGTCACTAATAGCGGAGAACGAACGAAGAGATTATGGTAGGGTACGAAACCACCGCAAAGTTATTCTTTCCAATCAATCTGTTGGGACATTCCTATAAGTGTCACAAACAGACCTAGAGTTCGTACTAGAATAACACCTTAAGACACAAATCAACCAAAACCCTAATGTCACCTAGATACTCCAATGTCGCCTCAAGTATCCATGGGTATGATTATACGATAAGCTTCACACAATCTCAGATTCATCTATTCAACCAACACATAGAACCTCAAAGAGTGCCCCAAAGTTCCTACCGGAGAATCACGACGAAAATGTGTGCCAACCCCTATGCATAGGTTCATGGGCGGAACCCGCAAGTTGATCACCAAAACATACATCAAGTGGATCAATAGAATACCCCATTGTCACCACGGGTATCCCACGCAAGACATACATCAAGTGTTCTCAAATCTTTAAAGACTCAATCCGATAAGATTACTTCAAAAGGGGATACTCAATTCATTACAAGAGAGAAGAGGGGGAGCAGAAACATAGGATCCAACTATAATAGCAAAGCTCGCGATACATCAAGATCGTGCCAAATCAAGAACACGAGAGAGAGAGAGAGAGAGAGAGATCAAACACATAGCTACTGGTACATACCCTCAGCCCCGAGGGTGAACTACTCCCTCCTCGTCATGGAGAGCGCCGGGATGATGAAGATGGCCGCCGGTGAGGGATCCCCCCTCCGGCAGGGTGCCGGAACAGGGTCTCGATTGACTTTTGGTGGCTACAGAGGCTTGCGGCGGCGGAACTCCCGATCTATTCTCCCATCTGGAAGTTTTACGATACGTAGGTATATATGGGTGAAAGGAGTACGTCAGTGGACCGAAGGGGGGGCTACGAGGCAGGGGGCGCGCCCCCTACCCTCGTGAGCTCCTCCTTCATCTTCTGGCGTAGGGTCCAAGTCTATCTGGTAGGTTTCCTTCCAAAAATAACTTCTCCAGTTGATTTAGTTCCGTTTCGACTCCGTTTGATATTCCTTTTCTTCGAAACACTGAAATAGGCAAAAAACAGCAAATCTGGGCTGGGCCTCCGGTTAATAGGTTAGTCCCGAAAGTAATATAAAAGTGGATAATAAAGCCCAATATTGCCCAAAACAGTAGATAATATAGCATGGAGCAATCGAAAATTATAGATACGTTGGAGATGTATCACAGCAGTGTGCAATTCATCATATACGAGTAGCAGCTCATAGCAATTCATCATATAGCAGTAGCAGCAGCTCATAGCAATTCATCATATAGCAGCAACAGGAGTAGCTCATAGCAATTCATCATATAGCATCAACATGAGCAAGTCATAGCAATTCATCATACAACAGCAGCAGGAGCAGCTTATAACAACTCATCATATAGCAGCAGCAGCAGCTCATAGCAATTCATCATATAGCAGCAGCAGCAGCTCATAGTAATTCATCATATAGCATCACCAGCTCATAGCAATTCATCACATAGCAGGAACAACAACAACTCATAGTAGTGCATCATATAGCAGCATCAGAAGCAGCTCATAGCAATTCATCGTATAGTGGATCAGAATGGAAATTTGGCAAAAAAATCAGAGGAGATCCTCACCTTGTTGGATGAGCTCATCCTTCAACAGCACCTCAAGGCCATGGCCTGGGAGGTGGGGAGGGGGAATAAGGTGCCTTCTGCTGTAGTGTGGCATCAGCCGTAGGTGGGGATGAACCACAGTGGAGCAGCTGTTGGAGACCATGAGAATGAGGGAAGGCACCAGAGGGAGGAGCAGCCAGGGAGATTTGCCACTACCTGCCGGCCATGTAGCCTAGCTGGACAGAGCATCATCGAGGACCAGGCCAGATGGGACCAGTGGCGACGTCTTTGAAGGAAATATGCCCTAGAGGCAATAATAAAGTTATTATTTATTTCCTTATATCATGATAAATGTTTATTATTCATGCTAGAATTCTATTAACCGGAAACATAATACATGTGTGAATACATAGACAAACAGAGTGTCACTAGTATGCCTCTACTTGACTAGCTCGTTGATCAAAGTTGGTTATGTTTCCTAACCATAGACATGAGTTGTCATTTGATTAACGGGATCACATCATTAGGAGAATGATTTGATTGACTTGACCCATTCCGTTAGCTTAGCACTTGATCGTTTAGTTTGTTGCTATTGCTTTCTTCATAACTTATACATGTTCCTATGACTATAAGATTAGGCAACTCCCGTTTACCGGAGGAACACTTTGTGTGCTACCAAACGTCACAACATAACTGGGTGATTATAAAGGTGCTCTACAGGTGTCTCCAAAGGTACTTGTTGGGTTGGCGTATTTCGAGATTAGGATTTGTCACTCCGATTGTCGGAGAGGTATCTCTGGGCCCTCTTGGTAATACACATCACTTAAGCCTTGCAAGCATTGCAACTGATGAGTTAGTTGCGGAATGATGTATTACGGAACGAGTAAAGAGACTTGCTTGTAACGAGATTGAACTAGGTATTGAGATACTGACGATCGAATCTCGGGCAAGTAACACACCGATGACAAAGGGAACAACGTATGTTGTTATGTGGTCTGACTGATAAAGATATTCGTAGAATATGTGGGAGCCAATATGAGCATCCAGTTTCCGCTATTGGTTATTGGCCGAAGATATGTCTCGGTCATGTCTACATAGTTCTCGAACCCGTAGGGTCCGCACGCTTAAAGTTTTAGTGACGATTGTATTATGATTTTATGTGATTTGATGTACCGAAGGTAGTTTGGAGTCCCAGATGAGATCGAAGACATAATGAGGAGTCTCGAAATGGTCGAGACGTATAGATTGATATATTGAACGACTATATTTAGACATCGGAAAGGTTCCGAGTGATTCGGGTATTTTCGGGGGTACCGGGGAATTACGGGAATACGAGGATGAGGTAATGGGCCTCATGGGCCAAGTGGTGGAAGAGAGGAGGCAGGGCGCACGGCCCCCTAGCCCAAACCGAATTAGACTAGGGGGCCGGCCCCCCTTTCCTCCTTTTCCTCCCTCTCCTTCCTTCTCCTTCTCCTCCTTCCTTTCCTCCTCCTAGTAGGAGTAGGAAAGGGGAGTCCTACTCCTACTAGGAGGAGGACTCCTCCTCCTGGCGCGCCCATAGAGGGCCGGCCGGCCTCCCCCCTTGCTCCTTTATATACGGAGGCAAGGGGCACCTCTAGACACACAAGTTGATCAATTGATCTCTCCCAGCCATGTGCGGTGCCCCCCTCCACCATATACCACCTCGGTCATATCGTAGAGGTGCTTATGCGAAGCCCTGCGTCGGTAGCAACATCTTCACCGTCACCACGCCATCGTGCTGACAGAACTCTCCCGTGAAGCTCTGCTGGATCGGAGTTCGCGGGACGTCATCGAGCTGAACGTGTGCTGAACTCGGAGGTACCATGCGTTCGGTACTTGGATCGGTCGGATCGTGAAGACGTACACCTACATCAACCGCGTTGTGCTAACGCTTCTGCTTTCGGTCTACAAGGGTACGTAGACAACACTCTCCCCTCTCATTGCTATGCATCACCATGATCTTGCGTGTGCGTAGGAATTTTTTTGAAATTACTATGTTCCCCAACAGGCTTGCTGGAGGAACCCTAGTGCCGCAGGCAGGGGATCGAGGTAGAGGGAAAGGGAAAGGGGAGAGGAGATGCAAGCGGGCAGGGCAGTGAACGCTTGCGTGTTTGTTTTTACTTGAGGGTGAGGTGTGACACGGGCGTCACCAGTTGCATTTTGAGTGTAATATAGGCAGACAATAGAGTCATTTCACTATTCCCCTTCCCTTCAATTTTTAGTGAGGTTCTACCCGAAACACCCCCCTCCAAAGTGAAATTAGTTAAGCACAAGCCCATAACTCAAAAATGACTTCTTTACATCTTTTATGGCTTATTTTGACAATAAGCCCTGAAAAGGCGGAATAGAACTGGCCATTAACCTTCAATTCAATTGTGTGTGCAATGATGAATCACTCCTGCCTGCTATAGTGTACATTTATGCATCATCATACATGGCATAACCTAATACATGTGCATTCCATTGTAGAAGCTGGAATATGCAATGTTTATGTTAGTTCATACATTGCACATGATGTTTAAATGCCCCTTAAATCTGGTCAGTCAAGTGATGGTCTTTAAGCCTCCTTCTTTGCTTCTTTTCTTGATATGTAAGATTTGCTCACACATCTGTTCAATTTCTTGTTTGCATCACCCAGCCATACTAGGACTGTTTGCTTTGATTACTTGCTATTCTTGACCTAACACTCTAACAAATCTTGTCAATGATTTAAACACTAAGGGCTGCTGTAGCGGGGCCTTTTCTAACTCATAGGTGACATAAAGGTTTGGCTGTACACTAAAGTAGGCTCTCCAAGAGTACCTGGAGATCCAGTTCGAAGGTATGCCTAGTTTTTACATAGTGCAGACATAGTAAATGCTCATTTCATTGTGTGCAAGTGCAATAGATGCGGCATGTTTCATTATGTGGTGTTGTTTTGTTATAATCTTATCCTTTTGTGTTCACAGACTAGAAAGTATGCATATTTATCTTCCAAGGGGACGAGTGACTAGTTTATGTCACATTGTAGAGGGGGTGCAATGAAGATAAGATTGAGGATTTCCAAGTACAAGATGTTAGGAAGGAGCCTTGAAAGAGAAGTAGGAGCTGCGCTGAGCCTCTTCAACCTGTTAAGGTAAGTCAATTTATCCAACTCAACAGTTCAATTCCTTGTTTGTTTCAGGCATAGTTAATTTGCTCTTTTCAATTGCTTTATTTGTCCTCGGTTAATGAGATGCCCAAAGAATGATGCCCGATGTTGGGTACTTGTATAACTATGAGTGGACATAATTAAACGCCTTACCATTTAATTATGCTGCCGAAGTGTGCCTGAAGCTTTGAAGTCTATTAACCAACTATTATTGAATGAGGCTCACAATCTAGTTTATACTAGGCTAATGATTGCATATTTTTGCTTGTTGTAGTATGTTTGTATGAAATCCTCTGCTGTTCATTATGCTCCCTAAGACTTTAATTGAGCTACAGAATGGCCAACTGCTTGCTTACTTCTACGCAACGTGATGTCTAAATTTGTAACTTGTCTGTGTTTTGGATTGGGCCCAACATCATGCTCCTATGGTGAGCTAAGAGAGATTGATGTATGTAGGCTGCACAGACTACATTTTTTTATAATTTTTAAAATATCACCTGCTTATGCTTCATGACGTGTCACATTATTGTTAGTCATGTTTTGCCATATAAAAAATAGTCTGTCTTGCTCGCTTCACTGTTGTAACTATATTTTTGCCCTAGTCATGTGTACTTACAGAAACATTTCAGGATGAAGTGACATCAACACAAAAAATCGGCAAGCAGTGCGGCATGGCCGTTACCGAATGATTATGGATTGGAATTGGAATGTGCTGATGTTCTCGAGCATCAAGTAGAGGTGGCAAGACAATGCGTACATGATTCTGAACGTACAATCAACAAGTTGAGACTGGACATGCAGGTATTAGATGCAGGAGTAAAAAAATGAAACAAGACACCGAGGTAACAATGAAGGAATCGGAGATTTTGCAGACTGAAATTTATGCTATCTAAATCCGGCCAATCCTATTTTCTGAAGAGATTATAGTTCAAATGGGAAGTTATGTTGATGCGCGTCCATGATGTATGAGCTGTATTTGCCCAGTGTATGTAATTTGTTGTTTGTGTATGCTTTATTATCACTAGTGCCGAACCATAATGCCAAGTGGGTATAATCGGCTGTAATTTCTTTATTGTATAGTGTAGGATTATTGTAAGTTTCTATGCCTTAGTCTCTTTATTGTATAGTGTATGTTTTTTAGAGGTGAAAGTATAGAGTAGGATAATTCTTTGAATATGCTATATCGTTCAATCGGGGGCCAACTCGCCCAAATGTTGTAGTGACCATGGCCCTCCACAGGTCATACGTTCCATTGGCCATCTACAGGACGGATGATCCCTAGCCTTTTGTGGCCATCGGATTCGTGGGCCTTCTATGGGTTGTCGGATCTGTGGGCCTTCTATCGGCTGTCGGATCCATGGGCCAGCGGATCCATGGGCCTTCTATGGGCCGTCGGATCAATGGGCCTTCTATGGGCTGTCGGGTCAATGGGCCTTCTACGGGCCGTCTCATCTATGGGCCTTGTACGGGTCGTATAAGGGGCCGTAAACGGGCTAGAGTGGAAATCGTATGTTTTATGGGCTGACCATAACAGGCTGTTAATCGGCCGTATTTGATGATGCTATGAAAATAGCCCAACAAATTAACGGGCCAGAAACGGGCCGACTGTATCCACGGGCTGAATTTGGCCCACAAGAAGAAAAGGCCTATAACGGGCCGTAAGTAAACGAATGCTGGAAAGGAGCCCAAGAATAAATGGGCCCTGAGAAGGCCGAAAGATAACATGGGCTGGAAACGGCCAACGGTATAATGGGCCGTTAATGGGTATAAAGTGATACACTGTTCATTACGGGCCAGTTTTACCACGGGCCGTTAATGGGCCGAGGGTTACTAAGGGCCTCATATGGCCCGAAAGACGTCATGGGAAATACATGGGCCGAAAGTTAAAACGGGCTGGAATTATATAGGACGGCCCAAATGATGCTACTGGGCCTAATTCTGATAGGCCGTAAATGGGCCCTCGGTTAGCGGGATGTAAATGGGCTAAATTGGTGAACTGGCCGTTAACAGGCTTGCCGTGGGCCGGCCCCCCACCTTTTGACCAAGTTAAACGGGCCGGCCTTTTCACATGAATGGGCCTCTGTTGGGCCGTGCGACGTGTCGACGTATCATAGGCGCTTTGGGTCCAATGAGTGGATGACATCTGTCCCAACGGCGAGCCGACACGTGTTCCCTCCAGCCAATGATGATTTTACACGTGGAAAATCCCCATTGGTCGGGGTTGTTAACGGGTTATCGGATCCAAAACCGGACCCGATAGCTTAACGGTGTTCCGTTACGGTGGATGCCACATGTCGGTCACCCTTGATGAAAGCACTTCTATGACGCACGATTTATCGTCATGGAAGTGGACACTCTCGTGATGATAATTTTGGTAATGTCATGGAACACTTCTACGACAGCACAGGTATGACTATCTTGATTCTGTCATAAATTTGTCATGGATGTACATGCATGCCAGAAAACATGACATACTGTGACAAACACGTATCATCACGGAAGTGTATTTTTTTGTAGTGAAACGAGCAGCAAGCATCATCACTGCACCCCTCCATGCGGCGGGATGGCCGCATCGCCACTCCATCGCTGACTCCGGCAGGCTCATCGTCCCATGCTCGCCGTGCGCCCACTGATGCGCAAGCCGTGTTGCTCATGGCACGCGAGCTCCTACGTTACTGCCCGGTCGACGACCTCTATGAGGACTGGCTGGACTGCATCTCCAAGCTCTTCAGCGTCGCTCGGGGCTCTCCTGCACCATCCCTCTCGCCGCCTCTCCCGCCTCCGGCCGCGGGAGACGTAGCTCACGGGGTGCCTCCACCACCCTGCATCAAGACGGTGCCCTCGCGCCAAGACGCGTGGCACATGGAGCACCCCCCCTCCTCCACACTAAGAAGGCGTCCTCGCCCCGAGACGCACGGTCCCACGGCGTGATCCGCCATGCCGTGTGACCGCGCTCGAAGAAAGAAGCTGCCAAGAAGTTCCCCGGCCGTAGGAGAATGCTCCTGCACTCCCCGCACCACAACGTCAAGACCGTGCGCCGCCTGCAGTGGCGGTGTGTGGGTACCAAGACCAGGCTCCACCACCGCGATGGGCTCCGGTGACCACAGCAGGCTGTCGGGCCTTCACTCCCGAGCTGCGCACCGTCGTTTGACCAGGAAAGTTCAAGCCAGATCTGCCTCCGCGCTACGATGGCACCCCCGACCCTGTGGAGTTCCTACAGCTCTACGAGCTGAGCATCGAGGCGGCCAAGGATGACGAAAAAGTCATGGCCAACTGGTTTCCCATGGCTCTCAAGGATGGCGCCCGCTCGTGGCTCCTAAACCTGCCCGCGGGATTAATCTCCTCCCGGGGTGAGATGCGCGACCGCTTCATCGCCAACTTCCAGGGCACTTGCGACCGCCCTCCGGCCGCGGGTGACCTGCGCCGCATCAAGAAACAGCTGGGAGAGACCCTGCGGAAGTACATCCAGTGCTTCAAGAACGTTCGCCTCAAGATCCCCAAGGTGACGGACGAGGCCATCATATCAGCGTTTTCCGATGGCGTCCATGACGTCAAGATGAAGGAGGAGCTCGCCATACACGAGGAGCTGTGCACGGCTCTGGAGGTGTTCGACATGGCGACCAAGTGCGCAAGAGCTGAGGAAGGGCGTCTCTCACTCCTTGAGCTCCCTGCTGCCGACCCACAAGAGAAGAAAGCCAAGGTCAAGGACATAAAGCGCAAGGGAGTAGCCGTACTCGTGGCGGAGCCGGACACGAAGCGCGGCCGGGACCACCCCGAGTCGTCCAAAAGCAGCCGGCCGTTCTGCGCCTTCCATAATGTACACAACGACAACACCAACAATTGTCAAGAGCTCAGGGCCATCCGAGATGGACGCTTCGGTCGACGCCCCGAGCGCAACAACCGGGGCTACGGCCGAGGAGGAGGACAAAGTGGAGGACGCTGGGACGACCGTGGCCCTCGCCAGGAGTGGCGCGACCAGCCTCGTAAGGACCACTAGCAGGAGCAGCCTCGTGAGGGCGGGTGGCGCGACCAGCCTCACGAGGACCGTCCTCAAGGCAATCCCGGCCTCCCTTTGTTGCCGCCACCACCAAGAAGGAACGACGACCATCATCAGGATGAGGGGGCTGGGGGCTTCCAGGAGCCGCGCACTATCGCCTGCATCTTGGGTGGTGCTCAGGCCCCGGCTTCCCAGCGGATCTTCAAGCAGTTTGCTCATGAGGTGAACGCGGCCCTCCCTAGGCTTGAGGCCACGCGCCTGCTCAGGTGGTCCAAGTACGCATCACCTTCAGCTCGGCGGACCAGCTCAAATGCGCGACGACTACCGGCGTCCTCCCGATTCTCTATTCACCCGTCATCAGCAATGTCCAAGTCACCAAGACCCTCATCGACGATGGAGCGAGGCTCAGTGTCCTGTCCATCGAGATGTTCGATAGCCTTCAAGTGCCCTACGATCAGCTACAGCCTACCAAGCCTTTCTCAGGAGTAACCAACGGCTCCACCACCCTGATAGGGCAGGTCCGCCTCCCTGTCACCTTCGGCCAACGCGACAACTACCGCACCGAGCTCATCGACTTCGAAGTCACCCACATCCGTCTGCCATACAACGCCATCCTTGGGTACCAGCATTAGCCAAGTTCATGGTAGTGACCCACCATGACTACAACGTCCTCAAGATGCCAGGAAGCGGCGGAATCATCACAGTCCCCTGCAAAGAAAGAGATGCGATGTGCTCCCTGGAGCGCTCCTTCCAAGCCGCAACAATCGAAGACCCCGACAGCGAGGGCGTCTAGTACCCTCCTGAGGCTGTCCCCAAGAAGAAGAAGCAACTACTCTGCACAGGGCCTCAGGAGAGCGGCGCCGCCTCAGGATCGGCGCCCACACCTGGGGCGCCTCCCTCCCTCGCATAGGAAGGCGTGCCCAGCGCCCTCCTCGGGCGAGGCTCGGGGTCTCTCTTTTGGAGGGCCTCAGACCTAGCCAACATCACGAGGGAGGAGCTCGGGCACCACGTGGAGGCGTGCTTCGCTGCACGCTTCCCTCAAGAGAGCGCTGGGCAAGAAGCGCCCGGTGCTCAGGAGTTCATCATCAAGGCTACCCAGGAGCTTGAAGAAGCAAGGACCATGCGCGACGACCACCGCCCACCACCCGGCGCAGCTCCCCATCCTGGCGAGGACGGCAGGATGCGCGTCTGCATCGACATGCCAGGGCTCAACAGGGCCGCATCTCAGGAGCGCTTCTGGCCTTCGCGCGTTGGATAGTGCGAGGGTCCACCTCACAGCTATGTTCGCATGCTATTTGGCTTGCCGAACGCGGCTGTCGCCTACCAGCATCATCTCTGGAGCATCCTAGCGGCTCAGGAGGCCAGGCATCACGCAGTCCGGGCGGAGATGGTGATCGTCCTCAAGGAACCATCCGAGCCCCCAGAGCCTCCCGAGGCTTAGGGTTTTGGCGGCTCGTGAGGAGCGACTCTCCAGTGTGCATCATCAGCTACTCCAACACTCCTTCAGCAACGAAACCAGGTGACATTTTCCTATTTACTCAGCTGGGAGCGCCCCTCGGGCTGCATCATTCCAAGGTCGCATGGGCCTTCCCCTACGGCATGTATCTTTCTGCATCTTTAGCTTACTATACTGGGGGCGCCCCTCGGGCTGCATCATCCCCAGGCCGCTCGGGTCCATCCCAGTGGCATGTGTTGTTCTCGCATCTATATAAGCTAGCTAGTTCCCATGCATGAGTTATTTATAGTCATCACTTGCTTGATTGTCACTTGCCGCGGCCGCCCGCGTCACCGATTGGCCCCTTGCTCATCCCCTAACGGGAGCTACTCATGCTAGCACGACGCTTGTGCTTGGGTCCGTCCCTGCAACGCTGACAAATCTGAGCGGTCGAGCTCTGGCTCGCGGCACGCCCATGCACGTCACCTCACTAGGCCCTCGGTGCCTTCATCTTCTCGCGGAACGACTAGTGGCAGGCCGACAAGCGTGGTTGCAATTTGTACCCCTCTTCGCGCTAACCTGCGGGAACCTCCCGAGGGCGACAGAAGGCGGTACCGTGGGCTCCCTCTTTTCCCATGCAATTCGCTTGCACGTTAAAGGGGGTTCCTAAGCATCCGACTCAGGAGCTCTTACTGGCCCTCCCGCCCTCACCCCTAGCCTTGACCACGTCATCGCGACCTGCCATACCAGCGGCGGCTGAGCTCGCTTGAGAGCCGGGACCCGAGGACGTAGAGCACACAGAAGAGCATGGGAAAGAGGGGAGGCTCACACGGGCCTAACATGGCTACATTATGGCTGTCGATGCACGAGTCTGGCGCTGCACAAGGAATCAACTCTGGATTGCCAAGATAAGTTTCGCACCCGGGTCGGGCGAGCGCTACGGCATAAGATTCCCTCCTGTTGCAGCCTTGTTACGGTGACACGCCTCCCTTTCCTACCTTTAGGTAGCTGCTTGCACGCTAAAGGGGACCTCTTGAGCATCGCGCCTCAGGAGCTCTTACTGGACCTCGAGCCTCTCACCTCCTGGCCTTGACCACGACAACACGACCTGGCATACCAGCGACAACCGCAGCTTGCCTGGGGACCGGGACCTGTCGGTGTAGAGCACCAAGCTACTGCGCAGTTGGAAAGGGGAGACCAAGCCGAAGCAGGACATGTATTCGTAAATCTTCATAATAAGGATGGTATCAACAAAAGGCATTACAGACCCTTTACACGCCCCCACGGGGTTCGTCTCGATTCCTCGCAGGGAACAAAAGAAGAAGGTTTCTAGGAGCCCTATCAACACGCGCCAAGCCACCAACGCATCATCAACAGTGGGCCACGGGAGGCCGGTGCCAACCCCATCCAGATCAGCGATGGCGATGGGCGGACGCTGCGACCGCGCTCCCAGCACGACGAGAGCTCGGGGGCACGTAGTTGTCGTCGCTCATCTTCGGAGTCTCGTAGGGCTCGGGAGAGTCGCTGGACTCCAAAGCGTCACCGCTGCTGCTGGAGGAACCGCCGGCGAGGCCAGCGGCAGGCCTGGCCCCTGCCGCTGCGCCATCCCGACGACCCCCTCCAGGGCAGCACTCTAGGTGACGGCCTTCCTCGTTGAAGACCTTGAAGAGCATCATGGAGGCGCCGTCGTATTCGAAGTGGATGTCGAGGGCGCCCTCCGTGCGGCAAACTCGGGCGACCTCACCCCAACCGCGGGGAGATGACCTCGACCTCCGCCCCTATCGCCGGGACATCGCACTCGGCATGTTGCATCCATAATTCGAGGTGACCCTTTGGTGGCATCTAGGCGGAGAAGAACTGCGGGAAGCGGAGGCATCGCCGCCCACATCACGAGTTCGCGCGAGGAGCCCTCGGCGTGGGTTCCTGGGGCAACAGCGCGCGCCACCATGGCGCGGCGACCACGACTGCGACATGGACGGTGCTGGTCGCCGCCTCTACCTCCGGAGCCCTCGGCCTGGGCATACAAGGGCAGCAGATACCCGGGGGGAGGCCTCTCACACCAAGGCCTCGACACCTCCGGCCTCACGACTACGTCGTGGCGGCGGGCCAACCTCTTCTTCGGCGGAAGCGGCCTTGGCTCGTCCCGAGGGGCTTTTCCCTTCTCTGCGGCTGAGAACCTCCGAGTCAGCACCATGGGTGTTGCTGCGAGTGATGCAGCAAGGAAGAACAAGTGAATGGAATAGGAAGAGATGGGTGACGGGGGCTCCGCCCCCTCCTCATTTATAGCAGGAGAAGGCCAACCGGCGACCCCCATGATCACAGGTAATGATGGTTTTCTCTTCATGCATTAGGGACTCGTCAAGATAAGCAGTTGTCGAGCCAGCATGGGGAAGCGGAGACGCCCACATCCCATAAGTCGCCACGCATCAACCAAGGCCGTAGGCTGTTGGGGCCCGCGGCGCTATGCACTTGCCCCTTGGCTTCGCCTCAAAGCCAAGTCCGAGCGCGCATTGGGCCCGGGGGCTACTGTTGGCGTCCTGGGAACGGGGGTCCTCGGACTTGCCTGCCTACGGCCCACAGCGTGGCTCCACCAGCGGGCCTGTACGTCCCATCTTCACCAGTGAACACTCAAGACCCTTACGAGGGGCCAAGCCTTGCGAGGCGGACGACACAAGACCTCCTCGGGGGCGGCCTGATACGTTTCCAACGTATCTATAATTTTTGAATGCTCCATGCTATATTATCTACTATTTTGGACATTATTGTGCTTTATTATACACTTTTATATTATTTTTGGGACTAACCTATTAACCGGAGGCCCAGCCCAGAATTGCTGGTTTTTTTGCCTATTTTAGGGTTTCGAAGAAAAGGAATATCAAACGGAGTCCCAATGGAATGAAACCTTCGGGAACGTGATTTTTGGAACGAACAAGATCCAGGAGACTTGGACCCTACGTCAAGCAACCAACAGGGAGGCCACGAGGTAGGCGCGCCCTCCACCCTCGTGGGCCCCCTGTTGCTCCACCGACATACTTCTTCCTCCTATATATACCTACGTACCCCCAAACGATTAGATACGGAGCCAAAGCCCTAATTCCACCGCTGTAACTCTTTGTATCCACGAGATCCCATGTTGGGGCCTGTTCAGCTCCGCCGGAGGGGGCATCGATCACGGAGGGCTTCTACATCAACACCATAGCCCTTCCGATGAAGTGTGAGTAGTTTACCTCAGACCTACGGGTCCATAGTTATTATCTAGATGGCTTCTTCTCTCTTTTTGGATCTCAACAAAGTTACCCCCCTCTCTTGTGGGGATCTATTCGATGTAATCTTCTTTTGCGGTGTGTTTGTTGCGATCGATGAATTGTGGGTTTATGATCAAGTTTATCTATGAACAATATTTGAATCTTCTCTGAATTCTTTTATGTATGATTGGTTATCTTTGCAAGTCTCTTTGAATTATCAGATTGGTTTGGCCTACTAGATTGATCTTTCTTGCAATGGGAGAAGTGCTTAGCTTTGGGTTCAATCTTGCGGTGTCCTTTCCCAGTGACAGTAGGGGCAGCAAGGCACGTATTGTATTGTTTCCATCGAGGATAACAAGATGGTTTTTTTATCATATTACATGAATTTATCCCTCTACATCATGTCATCTTGCTTAAGGCGTTACTCTGTTCTTATGAACTTAATATTCTACATGCATGCTGGATAGTCGTCGATGTGTGGAGTAATAGTAGTAGATGCAGGCAGGAGTCGGTCTACTTGTCTTGGACGTGATGCCTATATACATGATCATACCTAGATATTCTCATAACTATGCTCAATTCTGTCAAATGCTCAACAGTAATTTGTTCACCCACCGTAAAATACTTATTTTCTTGAGAGAAGCCACTAGTGAAACCTATGGCCCCCGGGTCTATCTTCTATCATATTAATCTTCCAACACTTAGTTATTTTCATTGCCTTTTATTTTACTTTGCATCTTTATCATAAAAATACCAAAAATATTACCTTATCATATCTATTAGATCTCACTCTCGTAAGTGACCATGTAGTGATTGACAACCCCTTATCGCGTTGCTTGCGAGGATTTTTTTCGTGCAGGTGCGAGGGACTCGCGCGTAGCCTCCTACTGGATTGATACCTTGGTTCTCAAAAACTGAGGGAAATACTTACGCTACTTTGCTGCATCACCCTTTCCTCTTCAAGGGAAAACCAACGCAGTGCTCAAGAGGTAGCAATAAGGATTTCTGGCGCCATTGCCGGGGAGGTCTACGCAAAAGTGAACATACCAAGTACCCATCACAAACTCTTATCTCCCGCATTACATTATTTGCCATTTGCCTCTCGTTTTTCTCTCCCCCACTTCACCCTTACTGTTTATTCGCCCTCTCTCTCTATCCTCCCTCTCTTTCTCTATTTGCCTTTTTTCCCGTTCCTCGTTTGCTTGTGTGTTGGATTGCTTGCTTGTCAGAATGGCTCAAGATAACACTAACTTGTGTGACTTTACCAATACCAACAACAATGATTTTATTAGCACTCCGATTGCTCCTCTTACCGAAGCTGAATCTTGTGAAATTAATGCTACCTTGCTGAATCTTGTCATGAAAGATCCGTTTTCTGGCCTTCCTAGTGAAGATGCCGCTACCCATCTAATTATCTTCGTTGATTTTTGTGATATGCAAAATAAGAAAGATGTGGACAATGATATTGTTAAATTGAAGCTATTTCCTTTTTCGCTTAGAGATTGTGCTAAAGCTTGGTTTTCGTCTTTGCCTAAAATTAGTATTGATTCTTGGAATAAGTGCAAAGATGATTTTATCTCTAAGTATTTTCCTCCCGCTAAGATCATCTCTCTTAGAAATGATATTATGAATTTTGAGCAACTTGATCATGAACATGTTGCACAAGCTTGGGAGAGGATGAAATTAATGATACGTAATTGCCCCACTCATGGTTTGAATTTGTGGATGATTATACAAAAAATTTATGTCGGATTGAATTTTGCTTCTAGAAATCTTTTAGATTCGGCCGCGGGAGGCACTTTTATGGAAATCACTTTAGGAGAAGCTACTAAACTCCTAGATAATATTATGGTTAACTATTCTCAATGGCACACTGAAAGATCTACTAATAAGAAAATGCATGCGATAGAAGAAATTAATGTTTTGAGTGGAAAGATGGATGAACTTATGAAATTATTTGCTAATAAAAGTGTTTCTTCTGATCCTAATGATATGCCTTTGTCTACTTTTATTGAGAATAATAACGAATCTATGGATGTGAATTTTTTTGGTAGGAACAATTTTGGTAACAACGCGTATAGAGGAAACTTTAATCCTAGGCCTTATCCTAGTAATTCCTCTAATAATTATGGTAGTTCCTACAACAATTCTTATGGAAATTATAATAATATGCCCTCTGATTTTGAATCTAATATTAAAGAATTTATTACTTCGCAAAATAATTTCAATGCTTTGATTGAAAAGAATTGCTTAAGATTGATGAGTTGGCTAGCAACGTTGATAGAATTTCTCTTGATGTTGACTCTTTGAAACTTAGATCTATTCCACCTAAGCATGATATCAATGAGTCTCTCAAAGCCATGAGAATTTCCATTGATGAGTGCAAAGAAAGAACCGCTAGGATGCGTGCTAAGAAAGATTCCTTTATAAGAGCGTGTTCTTCTAGTTTCCATGATAATAAAGATGAAGACCTAAAAGTTATTAATGTGTCCCCTATTAAATCTTTGTTTTGCAATATTAATCTTGATAATGATGGGACTGAATATGATCCACCTTTACCTAGAAGGCGTTCCAAAAATTCAGAGTTTTTAGATCTTGATGCTAAATTTGATAAAAGTGGGATTGAAGAGATCAAAACTCTAGATGTTAATGAACCTACTATTTTGTATTTCAAGGAATTTAATTATAATAGCTGCTCTTTGATAGAATGTATTTCCTTGTTGCAATCCATGCTAAATTCTCCTCATGCTTATAGCCAAAATAAAGCTTTTACCAAACATATCATTGATGCTTTGATGCAATCTTATGAAGAAAAACTTGAGTTGGAAGTTTCTATCCCTAGAAAACTTTATGATGAGTGGGAAACTACTATTAAAATTAAAATTAAAGATTCAGAATGCTATGCTTTGTGTGATTTGGGTGCTAGTGTTTCCACGATTCCAAAGACTTTGTGTGATTTGTTAGGTTTCCATGATTTTGATGATTGCTCTTTAAACTTGCACCTTGCGGATTCCACTATTAAGAAACCTATGGGAAGAATTAATGATGTTCTTATTGTTGCAAATAGGAATTATGTGCCCGTAGATTTTATCGTTCTTGACATAGATTGCAATCCTTCATGTCCTATTATTCTTGGTAGACCTTTCCTTAGAACGATTGGTGCAATTATTGATATGAAGGAAGGAAATATTAGGTTCCAATTTCCGTTAAGGAAAGGCATGGAACACTTTCCTAGAAAGAAAATTAAATTACCTTATGAATCTAGTATGAGAGCCACTTATGGATTGCCTACCAAAGATGGCAATACCTAGATCTATACTTGCTTGTTATGCCTAGCTAGGGGCGTTAAACGATAGCGCTTGTTGGGAGGCAACCAAGTTTTATTTTTATTCCTTGCTTTTTGCTCCTGTTTAGTAATAAATAATTTATCTAGCCTCTGTTTTGGTTGTGTTTTTTGCGTTTAATTAGTGTTTGAGCCAAGTAGAACCATTGGGAAGACTAGGGGAAAGTCTTGTTAATCTTGCTGTAAAAAACAGAAACTTTAGCGCTCACGAGAACTGCTGCAATTTTTATTTGGAGAGTGCTATTTAGTTAATTAATTTTGCAGATGATTAATAGATAAATTCCTCACGTCCATCAATTTATTTTAGAATTTTTGGGGTTCCAGATCTTGCGCTAGCTATAGATTACTACAGACTGATCTGTTTTTGACAAATTCTGTTTTTCGTGTGTTGTTTGCTCATTTTGATGAATCTATGGCTAGTAAAATAGTTTATAAACCATAGAGAAGTTGGAATAAAGTAGGTTTAACACCAATATAAATAAAGAATGAGTTCAATACAGTACCTTGAAGTGGTCTTTTGTTTTCTTTCGCTAACGGAGCTCACGAGATTTTCTACTTTAAGTTTTGTGTTGTGAAGTTTTCAAGTTTTTGGTAAAGATTTGATGGATTATGGAACAAGGAGTTGCAAGAGCCTAAGCTTGGGGATGACCATGGCACCCCCAAGATAATATAAGGACACCAAAAAGCCAAAGCTTGGGGATGCCCCGGAAGGCATCCCCTCTTTCGTCTACCTCCATCGGTAACTTTACTTGGAGCTATATTTTTATTCACCACATGATATGTGTTTTGCTTGGAGCGTCTTGTATGATTTGAGTCTTTTCTTTTTAGTTTACCAAAATAATATTTTATGTACACACCTTTTGAGAGAAACAAACATGATTCGGAAATTATTAGAATACTCTATGTGCTTCACTTATATCTTTTGAGTTATATAGTTTTGCTCTAGTACTTCGCTTATATCTTTTAGAGCACGGTGGTGGATTTGTTTTATAGAAACTATTGATCTCTCATGCTTCACTTAGATTATTTTGAGGGTCTTAAATAGCATGGTAATTTTCTTAAATAATCCTAATATGCTAGGTATTCAAGATTAGTAAAAACTTTCTTATGGGTGTTTTGAATACTAAGAGAAGTTTGATGATTGATGATTGTTTTGAGATATGGAGGTAGTGATATTAAAGTTGTGCTAGTTGAGTAGTTGTGAAATTGAGAAATACTTGTGTTGAAATTTGCAAGTCCCGTAGCATGCACGTATGGTAAACGTTATGTAACAAATTTGAAACATGAGGTGTTCTTTGATTGTCCTCCTTATGAGTGGCGGTCAAGGACGAGCGATGGTCTTTTCCTACCAATCTATCCCCCTAGGAGCATGCGCGTAGTGCTTGGTTTTTGATGACTTGTAGATTTTTGCAATAAGTATGTGAGTTCTTTATGACTAATGTTGAGCCCATGGATTATACGCACTCTCACCCTTCCATCATTGCTAGCCTCTTCGGTACCATGCATTGCCCTTTCTCACATTGAGAGTTGGTGCAAACTTCACCAGTGCATCCAAACCCCGTGACATGATGCTCTCTTTCACACATAAACCTCCTTATATCTTCCTCAAAACAGCCACCATACCTACCGATTATGGCATTTCCATAGCCATTCCGAGATATATTGCCATGCAACTTTCCACCATCCCGTTTATCATGACACGTTCATCATTGTCATATTGCTTTGCATGATCATGTAGTTGACATCGTATTTGTGGCAAAGCCACCATTCATAATTTTTCATACATGTCAAACTTGATTCATTGCATATCCCGGTACACCACCGGAGGCATTCATATATAGTCATATCTTGTTCTAGTATCGAGTTGTAATCATTGAGTTGTAAATAAATAGAAGTGTGATGATCATCATTTAATAGAGCATTGTCCCAATAAAAAAAGAAAAAATAGAAAGCCAGATAAAAAATATAAAAAAGGAAGGCCCCAAAAAAAAGAAATGAAAAGGGACAATGCTACTATCTTTTTCTCCACACTTGTGCTTCAAAGTAGCACCATGATCTTCATGATAGAGATTCTATTGTTTTGGCACTTTCATATACTAGTGGGAATTTTTCATTATAGAACTTGGATTGTATATTCCAACAATGGGCCTCCTCAAGTGCCCTAGGTCTTCGTGAGCAAGCAAGTTGGATGCACACCCACTAGTTTCTTTTGTTGAGCTTTCATACATGTATAGCTCTAGTGCATCCGTTGCATAGCTATCCCTACTCCTTGCGTTAACATCAATCGATGAGCATCTCCATAGCCCATTGATTAGCCTCGTTGATGTGAGACTTTCTCCTTTTTGTCTTCTCCACATAACCCCCATCATTATACTCTATTCCACCCATAGTGCTATATCCATGGCTCACGCTCATGTATTGCGTGAAGGTTTATAAAGTTTGAGATTACTAAAGTATGAAACAATTGCTTGGCTTGTCATCGGGGTTGTGCATGATGAGAGCATTCTTGTGTGACGTAAATGGAGCATGAATAAACTATATGATTTTGTAGGGATGAACTTTCTTTGGCCATGTTATTTTGAGAAGACATAATTGCTTAGTTAGTATGCTTGAAGTATTATTATTTCTATGTCAATATTAATCTTTTATCTTGAATCTTTCGGATCTGAATATTCATGCCACAATTAAGAAGAATTACATTGAAATTATGCCTAGTAGCATTCCACATCAAAAATTCTGTTTTTATCATTTACCTACTCGAGGATGAGCGGGAATTAAGCTTGGGGATGCTTGATACGTCTCCAACGTATCTATAATTTTTGATTGCTCCATGCTATATTATCTACTGTTTTGGACATTATTGGGCTTTATTATACACTTTTATATTATTTTTGGGACTAACCTATTAACTGGAGGCCCAGCCCAAAATTGCTGTTTTTTTTGCTTATTTTAGGGTTTCGAAGAAAAGGAATATCAAACGGAGTCCCAATGGAATGAAACCTTCGGAACATGATTTTTGGAACGAACAAGATCCAGGAGACTTGGACCCTACGTCAAGCAACCAACATGGAAGCCACGAGGTAGGGGGCGCGCCTACCCCCCCAGGCGCGCCCTCCACCCTTGTGGGCCCCCTATTGCTCCACCGACGTACTTCTTCCTCCTATATATACCTATGTACCCCCAAATGATCAGAAACAGAGCCAAAATCCTAATTCCACCGCCGTAACTTTATGTATCCATGAGATCCCATCTTGGGGCCTGTTCCGGAGCTCCGCCGGAGGGGGCATCGATCACGGAGGGCTTCTACATCAACACCATAGCCCTTCCGATATAGTGTGAGTAGTTTACCTCAGACCTGCGGGTCCATAGTTATTAGCTAGATGGCTTCTTCTCTCTTTTTGGATCTCAATACAAAGTTCTCCCCCTCTCTTGTGGAGATCTATTCGATGTAATCTTCTTTTGCGGTGTGTTTGTTGAGACCGATGAATTGTGGGTTTATGATAAAGTTTATCTATGAACAATATTTGAATCTTCTCTGAATTCTTTTATGTATGATTGGTTATCTTTTCAAGTCTCTTCGAATTATCAGTTTGGTTTGTCCTACTAGATTGATCTTTCTTGCAATGGGAGAAGTGCTTAGCTTTGGGTTCAATCTTGCGGTGTCCTTTCCCAGTGACAGTAGGGGCAGGAAGGCACGTATTGTATTGTTGCCATCAA
The DNA here is from genome assembly GCF_002162155.2 of Triticum dicoccoides. NCBI lineage: Eukaryota > Viridiplantae > Streptophyta > Magnoliopsida > Poales > Poaceae > Triticum > Triticum dicoccoides. The sequence goes on along the minus strand of NC_041386.1, from coordinate 122,039,465 downwards.
GGATAACAAGAAGGGTTTTTTATCATATTGCATGAATTTATCCCTCTACATCATGTCATCTTGCTTAAGCCGTTACTCTGTTCTTATGAACTTAATACTCTAGATGCATGCTGGATAGCGGTTGATGTGTGGAGTAATAGTAGTAGATGCAGGCAGGAGTCGGTCTACTTGTCTTGGACGTGATGCCTATATACATGATCATACCTAGATATTCTCATAACTATGCTCAATTCTATCAATTGCTCAACAGTAATTTGTTCACCCACCGTAAAATACTTATGCTCTTGAGAGAAGCCACTAGTGAAACCTATGGCCCCTGGGTCTATCTTCTATCATATTAATCTTCCAACACTTAGTTATTTTCATTGCCTTTTATTTTACTTTGCATCTTTATCATAAAAATACCAAAAATATTAGCTTATCATATCTATCAGATCTCACTCTCGTAAGTGACCGTGTAGGGATTGACAACCCCTTATCATGTTGGTTGCGTTTGTTTTCTGCAGGTGCGAGGGACTCGCGCGTAGCCTCCTACTGGATTGATACCTTGGTTCTCAAAAATTGAGGGAAATACTTACGCTACTTTGCTACATCACCCTTTCCTCTTCAAGGGAAAACCAACGCAGTGCTCAAGAGGTAGCACGGCCTTAGTAGGCTGTCTCGCATGGGGCGGAGAGATCAAGGCGAGGGGCACCTCACGAGGTTCCTGTGACGCAAGCCATGATGACCAAGGCCAGGCGGGCACCAGGCCGGCACCAGCTCACGCAGTGTCCTCGTTTCCTCTTTGGTGCTAAAGAGGCAAGCCCAGGCGAGGAGACCCGAGGCATCAGGTAAAGGTTTCCATATCAGTGCAACAAAACCAAGACGAGCAGGACGGCAGGATGGAGGTCACCGTGGAGGCTAGGGCCGCGTCACTACCAGAGCCTTTGGCAGCCGAAGACAACCTTTTGAGAGGATAACTTATACTGGTTGTCTCCCTTCAAATTTGGCCATTGTTGGATTTGTTCCCGCCTACATTTGGGAAGAGGACCAGAGCCTCTATAATTAGCACTAGCCACCACAGTAGGAGGCAACTCATCTTGGATCGGATTCATTCCATCCTCAACCACACAAGCTCATAGAGCCCAATAACACCTCTCCTCAGGAGGCTGTTCTTCCCTTGTACTTGTTCATCCTCATCCCAAGAGGCAATCCACCACACCAAACTAGAGTAGGGTATTACACCACATCGGTGGCCCGAACCAGTATAAACCCTGTGTCCTTTGTTCGTCGAGTTCGATGTGCCGAGCCTTGGAATCGTGGAGAGTGGGTGAGCTAGGGAAGGGAGAGATCTTCATGTGCACCCTAGTGTTCGAACCTCGAGGGTTTTGCCGGAACCTGAAATCCGACATTCCTGTTGAGGATCTACTTTTTAAGCACATCACAAAGTGCCTAATGCCCTTTGAAAGGATCGATATAGTTGACTAGAGGGGGGGGTGAATAGGCAATTAACAATTTTTAGCTTTTCTTTACCAAATTAAACTTTGCATCAAAGTAGGTTGTCTAGATGTGCAACTAGGTGAGCAACCTATATGATGCAATAACAACAAGCACACATGCAAGCAAGGGAAATAACACAAATAAGCTTGCACAAGTAAAGGTATGAGATAACCAAGAGTGGAGCCGATGAAGACGAGGATGTGTTACCGAAGTTACTTCCTTTTGAGGGGAAGTACGTCTCCGTTGGAGCGGTGTGGAGGCACAATGCTCCCCAAGAAGCCACTAGCGCCACCGTATTCTCCTCACACCCTCACACAATGCGAGATGTCGTGATTCCACTATTGGTGCCCTTGGAGGCGGCGATCGGACCTTTACAAACAAGGTTGGGGCAATCTCCACAACTTAATGGAGGCTCCCAACAACACCACAAAGCTTCACCACAATGGAATATGGCTCCGCGGTGACCTCAACTGTCTAGGGTGCTCAAACACCCAGGAGTAACAAGATCCGCAAGGGATTAGTGGGGGGAATCGAATTTCTCTTTGGTGGAAGTGTAGATCGATGCCTTCTCAACCAATCCCTAGAAAATCAACAAGTTTGATTGGCTACGGAGAGAGATTAGGCGAAAATGGAGCTTGGAGCAACAATGTAGCTTAGGGTTGGAACAGGTGGTGAACTCGGAGAAGAAGACACACCTTATATAGTGGAAAGACAAATCCAACCGTTATCCACTTAACCAGCCTGCGACCTGCGGTACTACCGCACCAACCAAGCGGTACTACCACACCAACCAAGCGGTACTACCGCAAGGGCTCACGGTACTACCGCAGCGAGCCGTGGTACTACCGTGCCTACGGCAGGAGCTAGCCTAGGCCTGTAGCAAAGAAGTTGGGGCGGTACTACCGCAAGGCAGGATTGGACTAGCCTGGGAAGGGCGCGGAAAAATAAAGAAACGTCCGTGGCAACTTCCGCTGATTTTCAAACAGTGCAAAAATCTGACACGGTACTACCGCTCAAGGCGCGCGGTACTACCGCGCAGGGAGCGGATGTAAAAAATTACATCCGCCCCTACTTCTGCTTATGGTGCTATGCCGGACCAGGACTCACGGTACTACTGCTCCCAAGGAGCGGTACTACCATGACCACCTGCGATACTACCGCAAAGGCCTGCGGTACTACCGCAGGAGCCTGCGGTACTACCGCTCCGAAGAGCAGTACTACCGCAAGCCCCAAAAAATCAACACTAGGAATTCTTATTTTTGCACAAACACGAAGAAACGGAGGATGCTCCATAGTGCTAAAGGAAAGGCGGTGCAAAGAGGAGTAAACGTTTACGTGACGATTCCACCCAAACCTTTCCAAAGTGGACCCCCTCTTAATAGTACAGCTTTCCTACGACTCAAATCCACCGAAAAAGGAACGTAGAAAAACGCCGTCTTCAATAATCTTCAAGGGGCTCCAAATTGTCTTATGCCTAGTAATGAAATATCTGAAATACTCGAGGCACACGATTAGTCGGCAAATGCATTGTCATCAATCACTAAAACACCTTAGGGATAAATATGCCCTTCACCCTTTGAGGCTTTTGTACATGCCCGTCACATATAATTTCTTCAACCCTGCATTGTCAGTGATACTTGTGGTATCCTCATATGAGGAATTTGTGACCACAGAGATAATTGAAGAATTTGCAGCAATAAAAGCATTTGAACTTTCAGGAGAAGAATTAGAAGATTCACGTTCAATGCATTTCAAACATGGTGGAATGAATTCATCCTGAGAGGAACTGATCTGTTGAGGAAGCAATGAATCACACTCCTTCTGAAGATCTTCATAACTCACCCTTAGCTTCTCAAGATCTTGAGTTCTTTGAAGAAATTCATAAGAAAGCTTCTCATGATAAACTAAGAGAGTGTTCTGATGACTCTGAAGGTTGTCAAACTTAGTTTGAAGTCTCTGAAGATTTTCAGTCAAAGTTTGAGTTCGATCCATTTCTTCACCCAATAGGTCATCACTTTTGTCTAGCATATTTTGAACCTTTTCAAAAGCCTTTTGTTGCTTTACAGCAATCTTAGCAAGTTTAGAATAGCTGGGCTTGAGGTTTTCATCAGATTCATCCTCATGTGATTCAGAGGAGGGGTATTTGAGTACCTTGGCACCTTTTGCCATGAAGCAATAGGTGGGAACATAGTCATCATCGTCGTTGTCAACAATGTTGGGGAAGTCATTTTCCTCAAAGTTGAAGATGGACTTGCTGACGAAAGCAGTAGAGAGGGCTAGGCTCGCCATACCAGAGTCTGACTCCTCATATGCCTCCTCTTCCTCATTTTCCTCAGATTCAGCTTCAGAGTCCATTTCCTTGCCAATGAATGCCCGAGCCTTTTTGGAGCTCCTCTTCTTGTGAGATGAAGACTTTGAAGATTTTGACGATGAGGACTTTGAAGATTTCTTCTTCTTCTTCTTCTTCTTCTTTGAGTCATCAAAACTGTAATCCTTGTATTTCTTCTTCTTTGATTCCTTCTCCCATTGAGGACAATTAGTAATGTAGTGTCCATGTTTCTTGCATTTGTGGCAGGTTCTCTTCTTGTAGTCATGGGATGAGGAATCTAATCTCATGTCATCACCTATTGAGGATTTACCAAAGCGACCATGCCTTGAGAACTTCTGGAATTTCCTCATGAGCATTGCTAGATGTTGACTCAGTTCTTTAGGATCACCAAGGCTGCTACCAGAATCCTCTCCTTCAGATTCAGAGAGTGCCTTGTCCTTCAACGCGCGTGATCTACCATAGCTCGATCCATAGAGGTCTCTCTTCTCAGCAAGTTCGAACTCATGTGTATTTAGCCTCTCGAGGATATCGGCAGGATCAAGTGACTTGTAGTTTCCACATTCTTGTATCATTAGTGCAAGAGTGTAAAATGAGGAATCAAGCGATCTCAGCTATTTCTTCACCACCTCATGGTCGGTGATGTCAGTGGCACCAAGTGCTTGAAGCTCATTTGAGATGCCAGTGAGGTGATCGAAGGTTTGCTAAACATTTTCATTGTCGAGTCTTTTGAAGCGGTTGAAGAGATTGCGAAGAACGTCAACTCAAGAGTCACGTTGTGTTGAGACTCCTTCGTTGACCTTGGATAGCCTATCCCAGATAAGCTTAGCTGTCTCCAGAGCACTTACTCTGCCATACTGCCCTTTGCTCAGATGGCCACATATAATATTCTTCACTTGAGATTTGAGTTGCTTGAATCTCTTCACATCAACGGCATTAATTGTAGGAGTGACGGAGGGAACTCCATTTTCCACAACGTACCAGAGATCATTGTCAATTCCCTCAAGATGCATTCGCATCTTATTCTTCCAGTAGGGTAATCCGTCCCATCGAAGGTAGAACACCCAGCCGAGACCTTGATCATGCCAGCAGTCGACATAACTAGGTGGTTAAACCAAAATCACACAGAACAAGGGAGTACCTTGCTCTGATACCAATTGAAAGTGCGATATATCGACTAGAAGGGGCTGAGTAGGCAATTTTTTCAAATTCGTCGCTGAGGAATTTCTACGTGAGAAAATTCCTAAGCAACAAACAATAGGCAGCGGAATATGTACTCAGATGCAATCATAATAGAGTAGTAGCACAGTCATCATGATGAAATGAAAGCAAGCACAGAGTACAAGTAGCGTGTAAACAGGATGAGCAGGCTGAAGACAAACTGACTAGAGAAATAGGATTGAGGAAATTGAGAAAGTCTTCAGTCAAAGTGTTCAAATAGTAACGATCAAGTACTTCTACACAAGAATGAGGAAATGAAAGGGTTGAGGAAATAGAACCAGTTGCTTGGTGAAGACGATGATTTGGTAGACCAGTTCCAACTGCTGTGACAGTCGTATGTCTTGTTGGAGCGGCTAGGTATTTATACCTGAGGACACATAGTCCTCGCCGTATTCTCCTTGAGCTAAGGTCACACAGACCTCGCCCAATCACTCATGGTAAGTCTTCAGGTGACTTCCAAACCTTCACGGACTCGGTCACTCGGCGATCCATAATTTCCTCTTTGATACTCTAGACCAATACGCCTAATCGTTTGGAGGATGCACAGTCCTCAAAGGTACAAGCATCGGTTCCACACAGGAACAATCTCTTCAGTGATGGTCAATCACTTTGGGTTTGTAGGTGTTTTGGTTTTGGGTTTTCCTCATCTGATGATTTTCTCTCAAAGTCCTCAGAGGATGGGATACTCTCAGTGACAAGTGTCAGTTTCTCGAGGAGCAGCCAACCAGCTAGTGGTTGTAGGGGGTGGCTATTTATAGCCTAGGGAGCAGCCCGACATGATAAGACATAAATGCCCTTCAATGATATGACCATTAGGTGGGTAGATATTTTTGGACAACTGACGAATAACACAATAATGGTCAGATATTTGAGTATCAAATTCCTCAGGGCTATCATGTTCCTCACTTGTAGGCAATCCGCACTGGCGAATTCCTAACTCCCCAGTCAGAACAAATTCCTCAAAGACTAGAAGATTTTCATCTCTGTCACTGAAGAAATTGATTGAACTGTATGAGATTTCCAATGGCTTCACTCAAAAGGATTGGGTAGGTGTAGGATTTTAAGATGAGCATCACTTGGAAACTTTTCCTTAGTTTTACCTTGACCCCCTTTAACAGTATGGTGTTTCCTATGACTCAAGAAAGAGAAAATGAAACTACAAAAACAAAAGTCTTCACGCTTCATAATCCTCACATGAATATCAAGTCTTCACGGTCACACCAATTTCTTCACTTTCAAAGTCTTCAAGAAAACCAAAGCCTTCAGCTGAATATATTCATCTTTAGGGGTCAACTTTCATCGTAAATATCAAACTCCTCATAGACTTATAGACCTGTGTACACTCACAAGCTCATTAGTCCCTTAACCTATAAGTCTTCAATACACCAAAATCACTAAGGGGCACTAGATGCATTTACATATGTGCTTATGGAAAAGAACTTGAATGACATCTTTTGTCCTACCCTCCCGTGGCAGCTGGGTCCATAAGGACACTAAGCGATATTAAGGCCTCCTTTTAATAGAGAACCGGAACAAAGAATTAGCACTTAGTGAATACATGAACTCCTCAAACTATGGTAATCACCGGAAAGAATCCCAATTATTGTTACCTTGGGGTATGCAGATCATAACATGTAATAGGTGCATATAATTGCAACAAAGGATCAAGAACACACATATATTCATGAAAACATAATAGGTTCAGATTTGAAATCATGGCACTCGTGCCCTACTGACAAGCATTAAGCATAGCAAAGTCATAACAACATCAATCCAGAACATAGTGGATACTAGGGATCAAGCCCTAACAAAACTAACTCAATTACAGGATAAATCTCATCCAACCCATCACCGTCCAACAAGCCTACGAAGGACTTACTCACTTCCGATGATTAGCATCATGAAATTGGTGATGGAGGAAGGTTGATGATGACGACGGCACTGAATCCCCCTCTCCAGAGCCCCGAACGTGCTCCAGATAAGCCCTTGATAACCCACAAGTACAGGGGACCGCAACAGTTTTTGAGGGTAGAGTATTCAACCCAAATTTATTGATTCGACACAAGGGCAGCCAAAGAATATTTGTAAGTATTAGCAGTTGAGTTGTCAATTCAACCATAGCTGGATATTAAATATCTACAGCAAAGGATCAGTAGCACAGTAATATGATTGTTTGGTAGTAGTAGGAGTAACGATAACAGTGGTAACGGTAACATCAGTGACAGTTTTGTAGCAGTTGTAACAGTAGCAATAGCAATAGTAATGCATCAAAGAACAATATGTGAAAAACTCGTAGGCATTGGATCGGTGATAACATTGGATAATATTCATCATCTAATAGTCATAACCTAGGGCGACACAGAACTAGCTCCAGTTCATAAATATAATGTAGGCATGTATTCCGTAAGTAGTCATACGTGCTTATGGAAAAGAACTTGCATGACTGATACGTCTCCAACGTATCTATAATTTTTTATTGTTCCATGCTATTATATTATCTATTTTGGATGTTTAATGGGCTTTGTTAAGCACTTTTATATTTTTTGGGGACTAACCTACTAACCAAAGGCCCAGTGCAAATTGCTGTTTTTTTTGCCTATTTCAGTGTTTCACAGAAAAGGAATATCAAACGAAATGAGACCTTTGGGACAGTTATTTTTGGAATAAATGCAATCCAGGTGAGTTGGAGTGGACGTCCAGGAAGCAATGAGGCGGCCACGAGGTAGGAGGGAGCGCGCAGGGGGTAGGCGTGCCCCCACCCTTGTGGTCCCCTCGTGGCTCCGCCGTCCTACTTCTCTGGCCTATATATACTCATATACCCCGAAAACATCCGAGAGCATCAAAAACCCTATTTCCACCACCGCAACCTTCAGATCCCATCTTGGGGCCTTTTCCGGCGCTCTGCCGGAGGGGGAATCGATCACGGAGGGCTTCTACATTAACACCATAGCCTCTCCGATGATGTGTGAGTAGTTTACCATATACCTTCAGGTCCATAGTTATTAGCTAGATGGCTTCTTCTCTGTCTTTGGATCTCAATACAAAGTTCTCCTTGATTCTCTTGGAGATCTATTTGATGTAATTCTTTTTGCAATGTGTTTGTCGAGATGCGATGAATTGTGGGTTTATGATCAAGATTATCTATGAACAATATTTGATTCTCCTCTAAATTCTTTTATGCATGATTTAATATCTTTGCAAGTCTCTTTGAATTATCAATTTGGTTTGGCCTACTAGATTGATCTTTCTTGCAATGGGAGAAGTGCTTAGCTTTGGGTTCAATCTTGTGGTGTCCTTTCCCAGTGACAGCAGGGGCAGCAAGGCACGTATTGTTTTGTTGCCATCGAGGATAAAAAGATGGGGTTTATATCATATTGCTTGAGTTTATCCCTCTACATCATGTCATCTTGCCTAATGCGTTACTCTGTTCTTATGAACTTAATACTCTAGATGCATGTTGGATAGCGGTCGATGTATGGAGTAATAGTAGCAGATGCAGAATCATTTCGGTCTACTTGTCGCGGACGTGATTCCTATATACATGATCATGCCTAGATATTCTCATAACTATGCACTTTTTCTATCAATTGCTCGACAGTAATTTGTTCACCCACCATAGGATTTGCTATCTTGAGAGAAGCCACTAGTGAAACCTATGGCCCCCGGGTCTATCTTCCATCATATTATTTTCCAATCTACTTGCTATTTCTATCGTTGTTTATTTTGCAATCTTTATTTTCCAATCTATACAACAAAAATACCAAAAATATTTATCTTATTATCTTTATCAGATCTCACTTTCGTAAGTGACCCTGAAGGGATTGACAACCCCTTTATCTTGTTGGTTGCAAGGGTCTTGTTTGTTTGTGCAGGTACTAAGGATTGGCATGTTACCTCCTACTGGATTGATACCTTGGTTCTCAAAAACTGAGGGAAATACTTAAGCTACTTTGCTGCATCACCCTTTCTTCTTCAATGGAAAACCAACGCATGCTCAAGAGGTAGCAAGAAGGATTTCTGGCACCATTGCCGTGGAGGTTGCACCAAGTCAAGTCAAGATTTGATCTCCCGTCCACAAGCCATTTCTGGCGCCGTTGCCGGGGAGATCTACGCACAAGTCAAGACATACCAATCATAACCCACAAGTATAGGGGATCACAACAGTTTTCGAGGGTAGAGTATTCAACCCAAATTTATTTATTGGACACAAGGGGAGCCAAAGAATATTCTCAAGTATTAGCAGCTGAGTTGTCAATTCAACCACACCTAGAAACTTAATATCTACAGCAAAGTGTTTAGTAGAAAAATAATATGATAGTAGTGATAACGGTAACAAAAGGTAACGATAGTAAAAGTAATGTTTTTGGTATTTTGTAGTGATGATAGCAATAGCAACGGAAAAGTAAATAAACAGAGAACAATATATGGAAAGCTCGTAGGCAATGGATCGGTGATGGAGAATTATGCCGGATGCGGTTCATCATGTAACAGTCATAACCTAGGGTGACACAGAACTAGCTCCAGTTTATCAATGTAATGTACGCATGTATTCTGAATATAGTCATACATGCTTATGGAAAAGAACTTGCATGACATCTTTTGTCCTACCCTCCCGTGGCAGCAGGGTCCTTATGAAAACTAAGGGATATTAGGGCCTCCTTTTAATAGAGAACCAAAACAAAGCATTAACACATAGTGAATACATGAACTCCTCAAACTACGGTCATCAGCGGTAAGTATCCCGATTATTGTCACTTCAGGGTTAACGGATCATAACACATAATAGGTGACTATAGACTTGCAAGATAGGATCAAGAACACTCATATATTTATGAAAACATAACAGGTTCAGATCTGAAATCATGGCACTCGGGCCCTAGTGACAAGCATTAAGCATAGCAAAGTCATAGCAACATCGATCTCAGAACATAGTGCACACAAGGGATCAAACCCTAACAAAACTAACTCGATCACATGATAGATCCCATCCAACCCATCACCGTCCAGCAATCCTACGATGGAATTACTCATGCACGGCGGTGAGCATCATAAAATTTGTGATGGAGGATGGTTGATGATGATGATGGCGATGGATTCCCCTCTCCGGAGCCCCGAACAGACTCCAGATCAGCCCTCCCGAGAGGTTTTAGGGCTTGACGGCGGAAACACAATGATTTCTTCTCTCTGATTTTTTTCTCCCCGAAACACAATATATGGAGTTGGAGTTGGAGTCGGAGAGGCAACAGGGGGCCCACGAGGTAGGGGGGCACGCCCTAGGGGGGCAGGCGCGCCCCCACCCTCGTGGAGAGGTGGTGGGCCCCCTGGCCTTCATCTTTTGCAGGTAGTTTTCATATTTTCTGAAAAGTTGCTCCGTGAAGTTTCAGGTCATTCCGAGAATGTTTGTTTCTGCACAAAAATAACACCATGGTAATTCTGCTTAAAACAACGCCAGTCCGGGTTAGTTCCATTCAAATCATGCAAGTTAGAGTCCAAAACAAGGGCAAAAGTGTTTGGAAAAGTAGATACGACGGAGACGTATCAACTCCCCCAAGCTTAAACCTTTGCTTGTCCTCAAGCATTTCAGTTGATAAACTAAAAGTGATAAAGAAAAACTTTTACAAACTTTGTTTGCTCTTGTTGTTGTAAATAGGTAAAGCCAGCATTCAAGTTTTCAGCAAAGATGATAACTAACCACATTCACAATAACGCATAGGTCTCAAGTTTACTCATATCAATAGAATAATCAACTAGTGGGCCATAATAATAAATCTCGGATGACAACACTTTCTCAAAACAATCATGATATGATATAAAAAGATGGTATCTCGCTAGCCCTTCCTGAGACCGCAAAATATAAATGTAGAGCACCTCTAACGACCAAGGACTGACTAGACATTGTAATTCATGGTAAAAGAGATCCAGTCAAGTCATACTCAATGTAAACTAACAATAATGAATGCAAATGATAGCGGTGCTCTCCAACTGGTGCTTTTTAATAAGAGGATGATGACTCAGCATAAAAGTAAATAGATAGGCCCTTCGCAGAGGGAAGCATGGATTTGTAGAGGTGCCAGAGCTCGGTTTTGAAACAGAGGTGAATAATATTTTGAGCGGTATACTTTCATTGTCAACATAACAACCAAGAGATAGCGATATCTTCCATGCTACACACATTATAGGCGGTTCCCAAACAGAATGGTAAAGTTTATACTCCCCCTTCCACCAACAAGCATCAATCCATGGCTTGCTTGAAACAACGAGTGCCTCCAACTAACAAGAGTCCCAGGGGGAGTTTTGTTTGTAATTATTTTGATTTAGTTTGCATATAGCATGGGACTGGGCATCCCGTTGACCAGCCATTTATCTCGTGAGTGAGGAGCGGAGTCCACTCCTCTTGAGAATAACCCACCTAACATGGAAGATACAGACAACCCGAGTTGATACATGAGCTATTCGAGCATACAAAACATGATATTTATTTGAAGGTTTAGAGTTTGGCACATACAAATTTACTTGGAACGGCAGGTAGATACTGTATATAGGTAGGAATAGTGGACTCATGTGGAATAACTTTGGGGTTTAAGGGATTGGATGCACCAACAGTATTCCCACTTAGTACAAGTGAAGGCTAGAAAAAGACTGGGAAGCGACCAGCTAGAGAGCGACAACAGTCATGAACATGCATTAAAATTAATCAACACCGAATGCAAGCATGAGTAGGATATAATCCACCATGAACATAAATATCGTGAAGGCTATGTTGATTTTGTTTCAACTACATGCGTGAACATGCGCCAAGTCAAGTCACTTAAATCATTCAGAGGAGGATACCACCCTATCATACCACATCATAACTATCTCAATAGCATGTTGGCACGCAAGGTAAATCATTATAACTCATAGCTAATCAAGCATGGCACAAGAAACTATGACCTCTAATTGTCATTGCAGACATGTTTATTTATAATAGGCTGAATCAGGAACGATGAACTAATCATATTTACAAAAACAAAAGAGGTCGAGTTCATACCAGCTTTTCTCATCTCAGCCAGTCCATCATATATCATCATAATTGCCTTTCACTTGCATGACCGAACGACGTGAATAATAATAATAGTGCACGTGCATTGGACTAAGCTGGAATCTGCAAGCATTCAATAAACAGGAGAAGACAAGGCAATATGGGCTATTTTGTCAGATAAACAATAATGCATATAAGAGCCACTTCAACAATTCAATCATGGTCTTCTCCTATCGACTCCCAAAGAAAAGAAAAAGAAATAAAACTATTTACACGGGAGAGCTCCCAACAAGCAAAAGAAGAACAAGAAATCTTTTTGGGTTTTCTTTTTTAATTACTACTACAAGCATGGAAATTAAACTGATGAAAAGCTACAACTATTTTTTTGGTTTTTCTTAAGGTTTATTAAACACACAAGAAGAAAGCATAAAAAGGGAAATAAACTAGCATGGATGATACAATGAAAAAGTATGAGGACCGACATCTAGCAATGAGTGTGTGAGCATAAATGTAATGTCAGTGGGAAATACGTACTCCCCCAAGCTTAGGCTTTTGGCCTAAGTTGGTCTATGGCCACGGCTGGCCAGGCGGATATCCATAATAATAGTTGGGGTCGTACTGAGATGCAGCGGCTATCGCCTGCTGAGCTGTAGCGTGGCGACGAGCGGCCTCCGCTCTCCTCTCGTACTCATCTGCCTCCTCTCTGGTAATAGTATATCTTCCTTTTGCCTGATGATCAAAGAAGGCAGGAGCATGGAGAGTAATATGGACAACATGGCATCTGTCAAAGATTAATCGATACTAGAGAGGTGATTCATTCCTCTCGACAAACTGGTGGTGAACCATAGCATTAAAGTCTAGGTAACCAGGAGGTAATTCAATATCATCTTCGCGTATGGCTATACCAAGAAAATTAGCTATGCGGGTTGCATAAATTCCTCCAAATAAATCTCCACTAAATCTATTAAGATGCAACCTACGTGCAACCCTGGCTCCCAAATTATATGATTTATCTCCCAAAAGCACTCCTAAGAATACTGAGGTCGGGGACACACATGTGACATGCTTCATCCTTACCATTAATGCATCTACCTATGAAGAGAGCAAAATAATGTATAGCAGGAAAGTGAATGCTCCCTATGGTGGCTTGCATTATATCTCTAGATTCTCCCACAGTTATACTAGCAAGAAAATCTCTAAATTCATATTTGCGAGGATCCCTTATACTACCCCATTGTGGAAGTTTGCAAGCAGTGGTAAAGTCCTCTAAGTCCATAGTATAAGAATTTTCATAAAGATCAAACATGACAGTGGGAGAATTACGTGAAGTTGAAAATTCAAACCACCTCACAAAGGTATTGGTTAGGCTGTGATACTGACTGCACTTCTCTTCCTCGAATCTCACAAGATCGGCGTTACGCAAATATGCGTTGAATTCTTCTTTAATTCCTGCTCGATCCATAAAATTTTGAGAAGGCCACTCACCAGGATGCACTAGAACGTCTCTTGGTGGCTCTACATCAGCATCACGCATCGCAAGCCTAGGTCCTTGCTTCCTTGAGGAACCACCTTGGAACATTTTCCTAAGCATTTTTCTTCCTCTGAAAAATTCTGAAATCTTTGAGTAACTTCAAAATAAAAGTAAACCAAACTCAATAATATTGGTAGCAACTAATCCTACAAGTGCCTAGAGCCTATATCATGCATCAAAACTACTTTTGACCATACAAATTTGACATGCAAGCTCAAGAACAGGGTCACCTAAGAAGCAAAAATTTGCAATGAATAAAGCACTAGAACAAAAACTAATTGGACCAATGGAGGAGTCACATACCAAGGAACAATCTCCCCAAGCAGTTTTGTGAGAGGTGCTTTGAGCAAGGAGATCGAAAATGGCAGCAAAGTGAGCTAGAACTCGTGCTTGAGCTGGATATTCGTGTTTGGGGGAGGAAGAAGGAGTGTGTGGGTGCAGGAATAAGCACTACAAAAAATACACTTTTGTGATGATACATGTTTGTCACAGTAGGTCGCATTTTCTGTCATGCATGTACATCCATGACGATTTTATGACAGAATCAAGATAGTCATACCTGTGCTGTCGTAGAAGTGTTCCATGACATTACCAAAATTATTATCACGGAAGTGTCCACTTCCATGACGATAAATCCCGCGTCATAGAAGTGCTTTCGTCAAGGGTGACCGACACGTGGCATCCACCATAACGGAACGCCGTTAAGCTATCGGTTCGGGTTTTGGATCCGATAACCCGTTAACAGCCCCGACCAATGGGGATTTTCCACGTGTAAAATCATAATTGGCTGGAGGAAACACGTGTCGGCTCATCATTGGGACAAATGTCATCCACTCATTGGATAGAAGGCGCCTATGATACATTGACACGTGGCACGACCCAACAGAGGCCCATTCCTGTGAAAAGGTCGGCCCGTTTGACTTGGTCAAAAGGTGGCGGGCCGGCCCATGTAAAGCCTGTTAACGGCTTGTTTGCATATAGCCCATTTAAAGCCCGCTAACCCAAGGCCCATTACGCCCTATCCGAATTAGGCCTAGTAGCGTCATCTAGGCCACCCAATATGATTCCAGCCCGTTTTCACTTCTGGCCCATGTATGGCCCATGACGTCTTTCGGCCCATATGAGGCCTTATGCAACTCTTGGCCTATTAACGTCCCGTGGTGAAACTGGCCCGTAATTAACAGTGTATCACTTTACACCCATTAACAGCCCGTGGTGAAACTGGACCGTAATGAAAAGTGTATCACTTTATACCCATTAACGGCCCGTTATTCCGCTGGGCCATTTCCAGCCCATGTTATCTTTCGGCCTTCTCAGAGCCCATTTATTCTTGGGCTCATTTCCAGCATTCGTTTACTTACGACCCGTTACTGTCATTTTCTGCTTGTGGGCCAAATTCAGCCCGTGGTTACAGTCGGCCCGTTTGTGGTCTATTAATACGTTGGGCCGTGTTCATAGCGTCATCAAATACGACCTATTAACGATGGCCCATTATGGTCGGCCCATGAACGGGCGATTCCAACTCTAGCCCGTTTACGGCCATAATGCGGTTTGTTTGGCAAATGTTTGGCTAATCGATCATACGGCCCGTATAAGGCCCATTGATGATACGGCCCGCAGAAGGCCCATTGTTTCTACGTCCCATAGAAGGCCCATTGTTTCTACGGCCCGTAGAAGGCCCACTGTTTCTACGGCCAGTAGGAGGCCCAGTGTCACTACAATAAATATTAGCCCATGGTTATTGTGGCCTAGTTTTAAAAAATAGGTTATTGTAGCCACTAGCTAACCGCGGAAAAGGAACTGCAGTGACTACAAGCAAACAAATAAACAAGACAATAAGGAAATAAATAAGCAAGCAACTAACGCTAGGCTATCACAACTATTACACATATTACATCCACTGGGCATCAAAGTTCGCCACCAGTGCAAATATAGGGAACAAAGCAGCATATCATATACACTAGTTGTCAAAGTTGGCGACCAACACAAATAAACGCCGCAGCAAAACAAATCCAGAACTGAAACCTCTTTAGAAGATCTCAAGAAACAATATCCTGGGTACCCATAATGCTGGCAAGATGCTTAGCAAGCTTATTAACTTTCTCTTGTTTGGCGCTTAAATCCTCCAGCGCTTGTCGTTGCACCAGAAAATATGCATCTGAATTCTGCAAGGACTTCCTCGGTCCTTTAGCTTCCTATCGCAGCACATCTAATCGATGTCTTTCAACTTGAAGTTGAGAGTCAAGAAGACGAACTAATTCAGGCAGCGAGTTCGAAGAGCTTGTGCCAGCAGTAGTGGCCAGTAACTCGAACACTACATCAAGACAGGACTTTTGGGTTCCCTCACTGTCGTCGAGATAGTTTTTATCAGCTTTCTTGGAGACCAACAGGGATGTCTCACTATCTTGAACCTTATCTGCATTACTTCCTTTACCATTGGATAACGTGGTACTGTTCTCCAATATTTTGTCCGCATTCTAAAAGAGAAACAAGCAGACACATCACATGTTTACCATGTTGTATATGAAACTCATTTTGGTAAATGAGTTCAGTAGTAAAGTGGACAGGATAACAACATGAAACAAACATATATCTATGTACCATGGTCACTTTATGGTCTATATCATTCTAGTTTTTGTTGCCAAATCAAGATAGAGACACAGTTCAAATAATATTTGTTCAAGACAAAGCGGAATAGACAGAATATAAGTGTGGGTAACTATAGAGCAATAACAACACTTGTAATGTGCATGACATGAGAACATAACTGTTTATTCAATTGAAACTGAAATCAACATAGAGCAGGTTACAACAGCAAACCAGTTAAAGAAATAGGTTTAAAACATACCTATTGCGCCATTGGAGTTTCAATTCCATCCTTCAAATTTGAAAATAGTTGGTATGAGTAAATACAGTAATGCAAGAGCAAAGGAGTATGAACCATAGCTACAGAACATGACCTGAGAACAAATCTTCTTCTCCTTTAAGCGTTGAGTTGGGATTCGGAGTGGTGGTCCTCGTGCTTTGAGCACTGCAGTTCCCTTACTAACTGCTCGTGTTTGGGTGCTCTGTGGTGGAGACGATGCTGTGTCAACTGGAACTGGGTTACTATCTGCTAGGGTTGGGGTTAGAAGGGGTGTAGCTGGTTCTCTATCCAACTGGGTAGGGGTACAATCTGCGAGAGTCTGGGTTATGTGTGGTGGATCTGGTCCTTGGGCAAGTACAACCGTGGTTCTATCTGCATCAACTGGTAGCACTACCTTTTCTGAAGACCGTGTTGTTACTCCCTTAGATACTGCCATCACGCTCTCCAATTGAAATGGCTGATAAACAAGAAAAGTAATTGAAAGTATAGACATTGTATGATAGACATGTGCAATGGATAGTGGGGAATAAAAGAGAGCATGAAATAATTCATATTTATGTTGTCTAACCAAACAGGATAGCATGACACAATTTCACATATATGATGGCTAACTAAACAGGATAGCATGACACAATTTCACATTATGATGGCTAACTAAAAAAGATGGAAAGACATAGTTCAAAATATGAGACTATGTAAACAGGATGACATGACATAACTATAATGTGTTTATTAAATAGGTTGGCATGCCATAATTCACATACATTCACGGATAGAATGCCATAATTCAAAATATGATGACTATAAACACTAAACAGGATGAGATGATATAACTATATGATGTCTTTATTAAATGGGTTGCCATGCCATAATTCAGATAGATGATGTGTATGTATTATGTAAACATGATGGCATGATATAATTCAAATATATGATTTATATAGTAAGCAAGTAAGCAGATGGAAATCCATATATGATGTAAAAACTAAGCAATGCAAGACAACATGCATGACATGGGTAATATAACCCTGCCAAGTTTGAGCATAGACCTCAGGGGGGAAATAGGACTGGTCATCAGTCTCTGAATCCTCCTTTGAGGAGCTCTCTCTAACCAGCAAGTTGTCTGCTTCAGCAGGTACCATTGTCTGCTCTGAATACCTTGTTTTCACTCTAGATACTTCCATCACCGCTTCAAATGGCTGATGCACAGGAAGAGTAGTTGAATATACAAACGTTGTCGACAAATGGAACACATAATACAAAAAAATGATAGCATGCTATAATTCACATACATGATGATTGGCTAAACAGCATGGCATTGCATAATTCACATATATAATGCCTTTGCAACAAGATAGCATTGTATAATTCACATATATAATGTCTTGCAACAAGATGGCAATGCATAATTCACATATATGGTAATTAGACACTGAACATGTGGCATTCACACAAAGCATGTCTAAACTAATCAAATGACATAGCAATGCGAGACACCATACACACGATATGAGAAACATAACCCTGCCAAGTTAGAGCATACACCTCGGGTGGGGAATAGGACTGGTCATTTGTCTCTGAATCCTCCTCGGAGGAGCTATCCGTAACCAGCGAGATATGCGCTTCGTTAGATAGCATAGTCTGCTTTGAAGACCTTGTTTTCACTCCAGAATTTGCCATCACCGTGTCAAATGGTTGATGCACATGAAGAGCAGTTGAATGTACTAACATTGTTGACAAATGTAATATGTAACGAAAAAAGGATGGCCTGATATAATTTACATATAAGATGACTGGCTAAGCAGGATGGCATTGCAAAATTCACATATATGATGCCTGGCTAAACAAGATGGCATTGCATAATTCACATAAATGATGAATAAACTAAATAGATGGCATTCGCACAAAGGATGTCTAAACTAAGCAGATGACATATTTGATGTATAAAGTAAGCAATGCAAGACACCATATGCATGATATAACCAACATCAGCATGCCAAGTTAGAGCGAAGACCTCAGGGGTAAATAGGAGTTGTCTTCTCCTTATGAATTCCCCTCAGAACAGATATCTTCCTCTCGATTACAATCCGAAATGCATGGAGGGGGGGCTGCCTTTGCGCCTACCATGGAGCAACGTATGCATAAAATTTTATTGCCACGCAAGGCTCGTCTCTTTTGCTCTACATGTTCAGTTCCATTGTTTACAATAACTATCATGCATAGGAATAAAACATAGTGAGATTATGTAAGGAGTGCATGCAGAAATCCAGAGTGATGGTAGCAACCTGTGGATAGACCCAAAACCAATAATAGCAGGCAGATAATGGCTTCAATTAAAAAATACAGATAATGGCTTCTTTACTGTTTGTTTCCCACCCAACACGAAACTCATAGTAGACACCGGAGATTAACCAGATAGTAGATAGATACTATTGATAGCGGACCCGATATGTACCCCACAACCATTTAAAAACTCAAGTTTGACCATTAGTTTGGAGCTAACTCAGAGTCTAATCAGTGAACAGGACGATAAAGTAGCATGTAATATTAAGCGATGCATAACGTAAGCAGACACGAAAGAGTGCGACCTCTCTTGCAGACCCGTGTAGTCCTTGATGTCATCTGCTCAGTTGATGATGGTAATGCAGTTTTCATGGCTGCCAGCGGCGGGGAAGAAGATCTGAGGCGGCGAAAGACAGTCTAGAGGCCGGATCCCTGCTGTGCTGGACCCTTCTATCGTTGGAGCAGCTGAGCTGGGGTGGACGACGGCGCGGTAGGAGCGGGACAAACCACGCAAGGTTTTCTTTGACAACTATCTATAAGAGAAGTAATTCTGTAAGGGCTCGTTTGAATTGGAGGATTCCAACAATGTAGGGATAGGAAATAGACAGGAATAGGATAGGAATGCACGTGCAAAATAGAGAATTTAAAAACATAGGATTTCTGCCAATCTGGGTGTTTGATTCACAACAATTGGAAGATCACAGGATGCAAAGAAGCATGGTGATATTAAGTCAAACCACAAGAAAATGTACGGTTATAATGCTATTGTGCTACTATCTCTTAGTCTTGTGCTTCATGAATAGGAATTTGAAAAGGAGGACAAGTGAAAATTAAAAGTCCTACATTTTTTTCTTTCAAGGAGACACTAAAGGAACAAATCCGTGTGCTCAGTGGACAATATAGATAACATGTAGAGTAAAAAAGAGATGCAACAAGTGTACAACCTCTTTGGCAAAGCCATGTTGATCTCAGCGTGATTGGGTTGGCCGGTGAGGATGCTCCGGCTGACTTTGCTGTCGAAGGAGGGGAAGAAGATCTTAGGCGTCTGGAGATGGAGCCCGAGGTACTGCTCCGCTGTGATGGAGGGTTTCATCGTTGGAGCAGCTCCGGTGAGTTGTACGACGCCGAGGTTGAACCAGGACAAGAGAGACAACGAACAATGTTAACCTGAGTGGAATTCTAAAAGCATCTCCAATACATGACGTAAAATACATAACCACAAAGTGCTAGATGTAAAATACATCAGCCGCTCATCTCTGAACTTAACTGTCGAAACTGAACTTAACTGTCGAAACTGAATTTTGCTATCGAAACTGAATGCACTAGCAAGGTGAGGCTACACGTCGGTCGACTGACTTTTTCATCTCTGGTCAGTCGATTTTGCAGCCGTTGGATACGAAATCAAGGGCATGCGGTTCATCTTCAACCTCCACCCCCCTGAGCCGCCAGCCAGCACCAGCCAAACAGCAGCCCCCCGCCGACCGTGGCCAGCAGTGCGCCGCCCCACCCGCCCCGAAAACACTCCCCACCGCCGGTCCGCCACCGCCCCGGCCATCCCTCTAGGCCCCCCCGTGCCAAGCTTTTTCTCCGGTGATCCCCACGCCACCGGCCCGCGAACGCCCGCCACCATCAGCGACCACCGCCCCCATCCTGAACCCTAAGAAAGATAGTGGGGTACCTCTCCGGCGAGCCCCCCTCCCCACTGCGGCTGGTTCTTCCTTCACCCCGGTGAGCCCCTCCCACCCCCTAAAAATCGACTAACCCAAAAGTTGATTCAGTCGACTGAAGTGTAGCTAAATCAAAGCAGCATCGCAAGCAAGAGCAAGAGCGAGCAAGAGCGAGAGCAGACCAGGTAGGGGACCGAGAGCAAGAGCAGAGCAGCAGCGCGAGCAGGAGCTTAAGCAGCAGCAGTCTTACTGATGTGGATGTCGCCGCCGAGGGAGCGACGCCGTGGAGGAAGTGGCCGGCGACGCCACCGTGGATGGAGCTGTGCCGTGTCAGCTCGGGACCGAGTGCCGGCAGCACCGTGAGATCGAATCAAGAAGAAAATGTGGCGATTAGTGTACAACCTCTTTGGTGGCGCCGATTAGGCCACAGCTTCATCCGAGGAAACGGTGATGATGATGCTCTTCCGATGGTGCAGGTGAAGACGGTGGTGTGGGAATGGAGGTGGCACGAAAGACGAGGGGAACGTTAGGGCAGCTCCTTGGAGGTGGAGGACGGGGTGGCTGAACCGGCGGGACGATGAGATCGACGACGGATCCTCATCCGGTACGGTGGATGAGGGACGTCAAGGTGTTGTTGTGGACGACATCGTTGGGGAAGAAGCTCCGGCTGGGTGGCGGACGGAGCAGGGTGTGGGGTTTCATCGCGGGTTTTCGCGGCCTCGGTGTACGAAGGGGTGGGCGGATGGGATGGCAGTGGGGAACCTTGGCTTAGAGACGCGCTTGTCCGAAATGTGGGGTAAGTTACGAAAGTACCCCCACCGATTTGAGGCGGTTCTTTCGGTTCAGGTGTACCACAGGCATTTCGCGTGTCGGGATTTCACAGGAGGTGGGAGTTTTCGTGCGCGTTGTAATTTTGGAATAGCAAGGCGCGGGTTGAGATGGAGGGAGTTGTCGGAGCACAACGAGACAAAGATATATCTTAAATATTTTGGGCTAACAAGGCGCGGGTTGAAATTTCCGGACAAGCCTAACATGTATTGTACCAAATCAATGCGCACTACAAATGTCATTCAAAACTTTGAATTCATGTTATGTTCAATTAAAATATTTCGCTATGTGTATAATGCATGCAACCTACTACTCAAATGAATGTTTCAGTCCATTCCAAACGTATATACTACCGCTTCAATATGAACTAAATTTGAATTCGTTTCTCTATTTGAATAAGATCTACGGTAATGATTGTTGTGAAGTCAAAGCATTTGAATTCATTTATCTGTTTTAATAAGATCTACAATCATCATTATTGTCAAGTTAAACCATCGTTTGTGTATTATCTTCACAGCACACCACATGATTAGTCTCGAGTTACATATGAACTATGTGTACTATATGAACTCGAACTAGATTTTTTGAATCCACTTTATTTTGATTTCAAATCACATTACATTTCTAGATCTAGCTAGATCTTCATAATCTAAACCATGTCTCATATGTATAATGTGTTTATCACATTATGTATGGTGCCCCGCCCCCTACGCCTACAAGTATTTAGATGTGAGTTGCAAACACCACACATTACCACAAATTCAAATAAAATGTGAGAATGTTCGATATATAGTATTGTTTAGATTGTTCGATATTTAGTTGTAAGCTGCAAACGCCACACATTATCACAAATTCAAATAAAATGTGAGATTGTTTGATGTATAGTATGGTTTAGATTGTTCGGCATTTAGCTGTGAGTTGCAAACGCCATGCATTATCACATTATGGTATAACATGTGCACAGCACGTGTATCACCGCTATATTCATGCATGCAATGTTTAAAACACTATGATCTCCTATTCAAATATATGAATCCGCTTTCATATCAAATTATGATTCTTTGTTAGTCTCTTACACCCACACAATCCTCTAACCTTTGTAGCTACCACTAACTTTCTCTCGTGCATGCATACGCCCTCCTCGCCCCCCCTCCCTCGGCATTCTATACACCGGGCACATTCATTTTTTTCTTTAGGTCGTTCTCCCAGAGTCTCCACAACTCCTTTTCGACACACACCGATCGATAAACCTCTCCAGCGATGCCTGCCTACAACATACACACACACCTTCAATCTCCTCCTTTATGTGTCCTTGCCTCGTGTCTCTCATACGGTCAGACACACATGTAAACTCTCGCCCCTCTTTTCATCAATCTCACAACCGCACACTCCTCCCCCTATCTAGCTAGTAGTTTGGCCTCTCGCACCACCTCCTAGCTCCATTCTCTCTGTCTATCCATCTCGCTGGGCCTTATTTGCCTCTAACAAATGGACGTACACCGACCGATCTCTCACTATACATATAGCTAGCTAGGTCCTTATAACTCATTTTTACCCACACGTCATTCGATCTACCTCATTAGTTGTGTCTCTCCTTCCTCCGACAAACAACAATTGATCTATCGATCTAGTTAGGTTTGCTTACCAAACACATGGTTCCCCTTCATCATCCATGGATGCGTCCCGACAGATCTATCACACACAGGCACACACAGAAACACATCCCCACTCTTATTGATAACATTGCAGTTCCACCCTCAATTTGTCTAGTA
Organism: Triticum dicoccoides; assembly: GCF_002162155.2. Lineage (NCBI taxonomy): Eukaryota > Viridiplantae > Streptophyta > Magnoliopsida > Poales > Poaceae > Triticum > Triticum dicoccoides. The sequence continues at coordinate 122,016,471 of NC_041386.1, read as the reverse complement.
GGCCTCTCCCACCATCTTCGAGAAGCAACTCCATCACCCATCCAGCACTCTACCCCTCTCCCTCCCTCTCCCTCCCTCTCCCTCCCTCTCTCTCTCCTCTCTCTCTGTCCCATCATATTTCCCGTCCTTCAGTTATGTATGGATGTCGACCGATCTCCCTCAAGACATAGCTGGGTCTCTCCTTCTCAACACATATACGAGTCGTTCTACCTCTATAGTTAGGCCTCTGCCTACCCCTCCCCCACCCCCTCCCCCCCACACACCGATACATTGAGCACTCTAGTCATGTCTCCCTGCCACACACAAACTTGACATGTGCCCTCTAACGTTCCGGTAGGCCAGTCGCCCTATATCTTTGACTTGCACACACACACAATTTCGATGGCTCTCTTCATCGATCTCGCACCCACCCACTTGATCCTCTCTTCGACTCTATCGATAGCTATGACCCCTCCCCTCTATGTATGATATGGATAGGCCTCCATTTCACACACATTGCATGCAAAATTTTGTTTGAGATGTCATGGACACATATTCCCACAAATAATTCACGAAATCAACCCCCCGCCCCACCCCCACCCCAAAACAAAAAACACTCACAAACGCGGTTTGTATCTCTCACACACACCCACGTAGGTGGGGGACGTGCATGAAGAGAAGAGGTGCATGCATGGCACACGTACTCCCGTATCTTTCCCAACCACACCCGCGCGGGTACACGGTGGAGCTCATTTCTATACGAAAAAGGCAGCCCACGTGGTAATTTGGCATGTGTACTGGTTGTCCACTTGGTGGAGGGAGGATCGTCTACCACGGGTGAACAAACAAATTGCGACTTGACGTGTTATGTTAAAAAAAGAGGCAAACCATGTGGGGCCTACCTTAGAGGCAAGGCTCTATGCACTGGAGTACTTTTGATGTGTCCCGTCAACTCGCAGAACGAGGAGAAGCTTGCTTAGTACGTCGTCTCCCCCGTTCCTAAATATAAGTCTTTGTAGAGATTTCACCATGAACTACATGCGGATGTATATAGATGCATTTTAAGTGTAGATTCATTCATTTTGTTCTGTATGTAGTGTAATCTCTACAAAGACTTATCTACTAGTAATAGCTAGCCCCCACTACTAGGAATTCTCTGTCCTCTCCTTGAGCCACATCATCAAAATTGATGTAGCCGTTAGATGAAGTAAATCAGTCCATAATAGCCGTGTGATCTAGACGTTGAGAGGCTCCGCACTAAGCCACGTGCAAGCATGCAGAAATACCGAGGCACATGCATGTGAGTGGGTTTTAAATCACATCAACATGTCTACATGCAAGCATGCACTGGTAGCATGCATGTAAGTGAGCTTTTAAGTCCCATTAACATGTCAAAAAGAAAAATATAATCCCATTATGCAGTAGGAGTTGGCTGATCTTTTTTCCTTACGTGGGATGATCTAAATGATGATGGGAGTTTATTTAGTTTGCCTACCACATTTGTCATGCGGTTATAGAGTTTTTTTAGTTCTATGAAATCGATAATTTTGCGCAGAGAGATATAACGATGTTTTGCGGCAATGCGCGAGAACTCATCTAGTAATATTTAGGAATGGAGGGAGTACTATGTAAACAGTTAGGTGCCGCACGGTGATAGTGTGAGGTGGGCCATGTAATCACTGAGCCTGCGTGTTTTCACTGCTCTTGCACGCCACCGCTGTAAGAATGGAGAAAATTGTAATCTAGTAGTAGTACCTCCTTTCGCCGAAAGCGTGGGACATCCAGTAGTCCTACCATCTCAATAATAAAGACCATGAGCCGTCAAATCACATAGACCCGGCAGTAAGTTGGACGGACGAAGCAACCATCACTCTTGTGCCAGTGAGAGGTCGCGTCCGCTCTGCCCAGGCATGAATGCGGCACCAATTATTTGGAGCGGCTCTGACCATTTTGGGCGGGAAGCGCGCGCGGGCGATGGAGGGGCTTTGGGTGGGCCAGGCTGGTCAGGAGTGGGTGTGGCAGCTGTCCGCATGTCCCTACCGGACACGCCCGGAAACGAGAGGATGCACTGACTCTCGTGGCTAAAATCATACACTACACAACATCTCTCTGTAGGAGTAGGTCAATCTGTCGCTCTCTTTAACACACACATGCTGTTAAACACACACACACACACACACACGCACGCACGCACCTTGGTCCCGTTGCACCTTCTAACGTGACTTATTACACCTAGACGGAGGCAGTAGTAAGTATACGAGATACGGTGGCACACTGACTTAAGTCGAATACAAGTGCCCAAAATTTGTGTGCATGTTATAATAAGGATTCACTTAAAATAGTACATGAGCGAACAGAGGGATCAATTGGACAATGTTCCCGAGCAGTAGCGAGATGTGTGAGGTAAGAAACACCGCTGGCGCTTTTAATTTTTCTTATTAATTTTTTTGTTTCACCCTCTGACTGGTGGGACCCAACATACTACGTGGAGAGAGGTAAGTTGACTAAGGCTGCATTATTTCTGCACCACTGTGGATAGTCTTACCACCAAAGCCACATGCCACGATTATGATTGAAATCCCAATGATTCCCACCCACACAAAAAAACACGGCATGCTTGTCACACAAATGCAGGAATGCATAAAAGGTTATTTCCCTCTCGTTGAGCATAACGGGAGGGTTGTGTAGCTGGTTAGCCTGTTCGCTCATGAATCTTGAGGTCTCGGGTTCGATAACTACACTTGAGCATAATTTGTGCCAGGAGGATTCTTTGACTGGTCAAAATGTTTTCTAGGGTTTGCATGCTTCACACTCTCTCTCCAGTATATATATACATGGTGGAGGCTTAGCGCTTGTAGTTTCTCTCTTCACACTCTCTCGCCCTCTCCCGCTGGAGCCTCATCGCTTGTAGTTGCTCTCTTCACACTCCCTCGCCCTCTCCAGATCTAAACAAGACTTCGTTGGCCTCTCTCTCCCCTCACCGCTGCTCAAAGAGCCGGCAGGATCCGTCCGCCGGGAAGGGAAGGAGGCTTAACGCTGTCGCCATCGGCGAGGGACTACCGGCGCAGCTATTCACTTTCCACCCAGCGGCGGCGCGGGAGGGCCTCCGACCCCTTATTCTTCACTGCCTTCCTGTCGCCCACCAAATCACGCCCCAAGAACCTTAAGGTATAATTTACTTACTCCACATGCATTGCTCTAGCTGCATGTATACCATGAATCTAGGACGTGGTTCAAAGAGGAATGGAGTGGGGGGAAGTAGTGGGAAAAGTTGTATATAGCATGAATCTAGGACGTGGTTCAAAGAGGAATGGAGTGGGGGGAAGTAGTGGGAAAAGTTGTATATAGCATGAATCTAGGACGTGGTTCAAAGAGGAAATGAAGGGGGAAAGTTGTATAGCATGAATCTAGGACGTGGTTCAAAGAGGAAAGGAATGGGGGAAAGTAGTGGGGAAAGTTGTATCACATAAATCTAGGACGTGGTTCAAATAGGAAAGGAAGGGGTGAAAGTACTAGTTCAAAAAGGAAAGGAAGGGACAAGGCTGTAGAGTTTGAGCAGGACTAGATTTGCTGCGCTCACATAGGGAAAGGTGTCTAAAGATAACAAAACTGGGACCAACACAAATATGCTCCTTGGTTGTTTGTTCTTTGTTGCAACAGACTGTGCATGACCACAGTACATCGGTAGATGCACATGGTGCTGGTGTGTCCACTGTCCCGTGCAACTCATTAGTTGTTGTTAATCTAAGGCCCTGTTTGGTTAAAAACTCCCTAGTACCCACCTTCTTGGTTCCAGGGACTAAACATGGACTAGAGGTTATTAAAGGACATGCTAAAAGACCATGTTACCCCTAGTAATGAACTAATAGAGACAATGTGTGATGCGTGGCAGGGGCAACTGTTGGAAAAAGTCCCAAAAAAACTCCCTCGGGGTCTTCTTTCTTTAGTCCCAAATGCCCACTTTTAGTCCCTAAAAGTCCCTCCTGTTTGGTTTAGATGGGACTGACACGGAGTTTTTTTAGTCCCTACACCAAAATGTCCCTGTAAACAAACACCCTCTAATAATGCCGCTGGAAAATTGATGCAATGCCACAGTTAAAAGCAAATTACATGTTTAACGAATTTTATTGTTAATATAATCTCTATGTTAATATTAATCAATGCCACCGTTTGAGAAATGCTACTGTCTTGCTTTCTTTCCCATTTAGATAAGGTAGATGCTTCTTTTTGTTGGCTTCTATGTCATCCATCGTTATTGACCACTAATTGTTTCCTTTGCACCTCTGTGAAAACAGGGTTATCTACTTCACCTCGTTGCCATTGTGACCTTTTGTTGCACTGCACAAAACACTTTTGTTTTAAGAGTGTTTTGTGCAGTTCAACCAAAATGTCACACTGACAACGTTGCTTGATTGCTTGACCTTAGTGGAACTGCACAAGAGGAGATCTTACTTCCTATCCGTTAAGGCGAATTTGGTTCAGATCTTCTTCTTGTGAGTTGTTTGAATTCCGCATCATGAGAGGTCAGTACTAGCCTTCTTTCACATGATTCTGCAGTGTGCTTTCATATGTTGTGCTACTTGTACGATAATGTTGCTTGATTTTAGTGAACTGCACAAATGGAGACAAGACTTCCAATCTGTATGTGCACCGTAATATCCCAATGAGGTAAGATAAGGATATTTCACAACTCCTGGCATGTTATTGAACCAAGTGATGAAGGGGAAGAACAAGCGGAAGAAAAACAAAAATCAACTCCCGGTGCTGTAATGAAGCACTGGAACTGTGATGACACAAGTAATGATATAGTTTTGCATCTTAATTTATTGCTATGGCTGGAACGAGCAATTGTTTTGCCACTGATTTGATGCCACTCTTAATGTAATATGTAATTATCTCAACTTGTGCAAACAGGGATCTTCTTTGAAGATACCATATATTTTAGTGGAACTGCACAAGAAGATGTTGGAAACATTAAACTAATCGAGGAGTATATAGTAAGCATGGCCACCACCGTAGAAGCAACAGATGGTTCCGGAGAAGTGCTTCATATGTATGCTCTACACAATAAGCCTCCTGACAAAGGTTGGTACTCGCCCACTGATTTCATCCATATGGTTGAGCTTTGTTATCTCTATTGGTGTTGTGCTACTGTTTAGATACCATCATGAAAAAGTGGTATTGTCCTTGAGAAGTGCTTCATCTGTTTTGTTTTAAATATTTCCTTTCCTTTTTTTCGAGCAAACAGGGATGCTAGCATTTAGTAGTCCTCTTGTCTTTGCACAACAGGATCATCTTCCTCTGAAGAAGAATATGGAGTACGTGAAGTGACTAGTTCCGATTATGCCAGGATGAAGAAGCCCTGTCTATCTTCTCATCAGAAGGAGCGGTTGAAGGATTGTTACATTACTCCCCACAAGACCAAACTAACTTCAGCTCAGAAGGATTGACAAATCTCCATTTTTTGCTATGATGCGCGAGTACAATGTTGTTCTAGGATTCTTTCTGGTGAGTTCCATTTTTCTAAAAATGTGCTCTACATGGACCATGTATGTGCCTATTGAAACTGTCAATCCATAGTATAGTTTGCTTTATACTAATCACTTTTTTGTATTTGTGCAAACAGGGGTGCTCAGCTTGATTTCAATGGGAACTGCACAAAATGTTCATGAATACATCGAATCATTCATTTCCACCACAAGAAAGGAGGTACCGATAAGTTCAAGGCGTTGCAACATATAAGGGCGAAATCATACAAGCTACGCGCGAATTTGGTTGATTTTGGTGGAACTGCACAAAAAGAACAGTTGGTTTATTTAGCACGAGGTGCCATGTCAATGTCCGAACTGATGGCAAACCCTGCCCATTCCACAATCGTAGCCATTTGATATTTTGGAATGGGACAACCTTGTCAAATTTTTCTCATTGATTTTAGCAAGACATGCGTTTGATATTTTCGAATGGGACGCCCTTTGCTGTCAGCAGCATCGATCAATTTTTTTATTCTTTAGTTGTGAAGTAAATATTGCCTCTGACATGTGAGTCGCTGAGATGCATAATCATCGATTGTTTTGAATGTTTTCTATGAATTGCCAGGCCTGTGTGTTTGATTGCAATGTACAGAAACACTAAAAAGCTGCTCAAACTCTTTGTACTCCTTATGTTCCTTTTTACTTTGCACATTGTGAAAGTGCATACTTTTTGTATAAGATTGGTCAAAGTAGAGATAGTTTGACTGCAGACAAAACTTGTATGCAGACTAGAAAGGACCGGAGGGAGTACATGTGAAACTGTTGCAAACGAGGTGATCACCCTGGGAATAATGCTAGTACATATTGTTTTGCATGTTCATCCAATGCCAGTGATACAGGAATTCGAACTAATCGAAATAAATTCATTCATACACGGTCGGATTTCATATAAACATGCCGGATTTCATTACATTTCATACATTCTTCAACTAAAAAGGGGTGCGCTAGAGGTATAATTAATTAACCGAAGCTACCCACCTGTGTCCCGATGAGCTGAACAGAAGCTTCAGTGACTTAACTGCAGGTGCAGTTGCGTAACTGATATGTGGCTTGTTGGGCCCACGTGTCAGTCAGCCAACTACATCCACAGTTAAGTAGAAGCAGCGTTCTTTTCCAGCGCAACTCTCGACTCCATGTCGCCGCCAAGAAGCTAACCGGCCGTCAATGGTCAACCCGCCTAGCTTGGCTTCAACCGGAGGGTAGCAGCGGTGGCCTTACTTGAACCCGAGCGGCGACGACCTACCGTGTTCTACTCTTCCTCGTTTTCTGTGTGGCACGGCCTCGTTGGCAGCGGGGCGGGGCCTCGGCGGAGCCGGCGATGTCCTCTGTCTCGTTGCCGGCAGGGTGGGCCTCGGCTGAGCCGGCGATGTCCTCTGCCTCGTTGTTGGCGGGGCGGGGCCTCGGCGGAGCCGGCGGTGTCCTTTGCCTTGTTGTTGGCGCCGCGGGGCCTCGACAGAGCAGGGCCTCATCGACGCCAGCGGAGCGGGGACTCGTCGGAGCCGGCATTGTCCTCTGCCTCGTCCTCGGTCTCACCAAACAGCGCCTCGCCCGCTTCATCGCGCTCTTTGCTAGCCTCTTTGTAGGCGGCAACAGCCTCCGCCACCTGCATGCGGTACCGCCAGCGCTCGAGGCGGCCCTTGCGGGCGAAGCGGTACGAGTCGAGCAACGCCTCCTGCTCCGCCCGCTCCGCGGCGATCTGCTCCTCCACCTGCAGGTGCTCCTGGAGGAGATGGTGGTTGTAGGCGGCGTCGGCCTGCGCCTCCTGGAAGTGCTCCTCACGCATCTGCCTCACCCTGTCCATATATTGGGCATGGGCCTCACCGATGGTCATGGTGCAATGCACCGGCGAGGATGGCACGGAGAAGGGGTTGGCGCCGGATCGTCGACTACCATGTTCTCCATTGGGACATCGTCGTCCTTCGGCTGCCTGCCGGCCAGCCGGTCGGCAGCAATGGCTGCCATCTCCTTGTGGTCCATTGTCCGCCCGTCCCGAAGAGCGCTGGAGCGCGAGGAAGCCATGGTGGGCAGTAGTGGTGTGGACAGGAGAAAGGGAACGGATGTGGATGACTGGGGCTATGGCCGGCGCAATAGTTTATATAGCAATGGTGGGCGGGCGGAGGGACGGACGTGTGGCGCTGGAGTAGCCGCCTCGGCAAATGCGTATCATTAATGTGGGCGGAAGATGGACGGACGGACGACACTTGTGTTGTTTGAAGGCGGAGCAACAGCCTACACCGGGAAGCGGGGCGGGCGGCGCTGACTGTTTCGGGCGGAAAGCGCGCGCGGGCGAGGAGATGAGTTTACTTGGAGAGGATGACAATGGGGACCCACCAGGTCCATAGCCTCACGTACTCAAGTGCCTCCTTATTATATTATATATATATAACTATAATTTATTTTGCTTCGTCCTGGTTTCCTGACATCACGGTCCCACACCATTGTCAACCTATGTAGTACTCCCTCCTTTCCAGTTTATAGGGCTTATCTCAAAATTTTAGTTTTTCCATTTTATAAGGCTCAATTTGGTTGTTCCCCATCACATGTTCAGACTTCAAGGTGCATTAAATCATTGCATGCAAGTATTAAGAGAAAACTGACCAATGCATGCACTTTATGCATGTATGCATTGCAATTAATGCATTTGTAAACATAATATTTTGAGGAAAACAAGAGCATTAATTGGGTGCTTTTGCAAAGTACAAAAAACATTCCACCACTCATCATCTACCTTGGTTGGTGAGATTTTTGAATTGAGCCTTATAAACCGGAAAGGAGGGAGTAGTCAATAAACGAGAGAATTGCACAAGAAGCGGCCGACAGCTGGGACCAAGCAGCTCAAGCAGTATTTGTGTTTTTGAGGTGTGAGCACTACAGAGTTTTTCGATGTTTAGCCCAGATATTAATTTTTCCCCTCTGAACAACAACAAAAACATCGCTGCAGGTATTAACTGGGCGGGCTGTGGCCCGTCTAGCCCAGTCCAGATATCCAGCCCATATATTAATTTTTTTCAAGATGAAAATGGCTAACCCAGCTTTAAGAAATAATAAATGGGATGTAATTATAAAAACTGGGCAGTTACTATAAAAATGCACCAAACACGTGATTACTTTATAAAATATTATTTTTGGATATTGAAAATTTTAATTTCATTAATTGTTGCGAGCGCAATGTTTCGTTGGATTTTTACGTAATATAAATTTATATTGAAATTGTATTTAATCTGACTAGAAATTTCAGGATAAAAATATTTTGGATCCCATCAAAATGTGGGAAATTTTATTGAATTCTGTGTTGAACGGTTGGTTGAAATGGGTTGTACTTTTAACAAACTGTAAATGGGTTGTAGCAAATTCCATTAGAATTCAAAAATGGGCTACACATTCTTAAAAATCTCAAATGGGCTATAAGTTCTCTGCCACACACTTCTGGCCTTACTAAGTTGACGTGTCCCCTAAAAACAGAGTTGACGCGTATGCAAGGCTTTGTCAACTTGTAGTCAACACACGGTTCTAGCAGCAGTGGCCGTTGGATGTCCATCCAACAGATGCCGTGCTTCTTCTTCAATCTCGGATATTCTAGCTTCACCCGCCCAAAAAATGATTCCTCCCCTTGACATCTAGGGCGCACCGTTTCGGAAGCTGACCTGTGGGCCTACTAAGTTGACGTACCAAGGGCTTTGTCAACTTAGTCAATATAAACGATTCTAGCTGCAGTGACCGTACGATGTCCATCCAACGGTCGTCGTGCTTCTTCAACCTTTGGTCTTCTTGCTCCAGCCTCCCAAAGCAGCGCCGGTCTTGTCGCCTGCTCCTACCTCCCGTGGCCGGCTGTGCTGCCCCGGAGGCCTCACCGCCCCTACTACTCCCACCGCTGGCCAGGCCATCCCTCCACTCACCCACACCCCCTGTTATTCTGCGGCGATGGCAGCACAGCCGAACCAGTGAACCCTCGTACTTCTCTCCGCGTGTGCATCCACTGTCGCGTCTTCCCTGGCTCCGCGTCGTCCCCTTCCTAGGCCTCGCCGTCGTCCACCGCCCTGGTGCTCTCGGCGCGGCGTGGTCAACATGGTCAAGGAACGACTTCCATCGGACGTGGATTGTACGTGGAGAGTCTGACAGCTAGGTCCACGGCAGCCGCAAGGCAGTGCCTCCTTATTACGCGCAAAATAATTATTCCTCCACTTGACAGCGGGGACCCACCGTACGGGCCACCGTATTACGCGAAAAAATGATTCACCCCCTGACTGCTGGGACCCATGAGCTACATCTTCGCACACAAGGAAGTGCGTCCGAAAAAAAATGATTCGCCCCCCTGACTGCTCGGACCCACCAGCTACATCTTCGCATGCAAGGAAGTGCGTCCGAAAAAAACGATTCGCCCCCCGACTGCTGGGACCCACCAGCTACACCTTCGCACGCAAGGAAGTGCGTCCGGGCAAAAAAACGATTCATCCCCCTGACTGCTCGGACCCAGCAGCTACACCTTCGCACGCAAGGAAGTGCGTTCGGGCAAAAAAACGATTTGCCCCCCTGACTGCTGGGACCGACTAGCTACATCTTCACATGCAAGGAAGTGTCTGACAGTCGGGACCCACCTGGTCGAAGCGTACGTAGCGTTGTCATTCTGGTCGCGAATGTGTACGTACATACTGGTCGATGTAGAGGCGCGCACGTGTCATAGTAGAGGCGCGCACGTGTCGTAGTAGAGGCACGCACGTAGCATGTACACATACATACAGCGGCCAGGGTGCAAGAAAGAAAATACGGCCACATATGTGTACATACGGGCAGGGTCTCGAATGCCTACTCGCGCATAAGTACGGCCAGGGCTCATGTACATGGCTGGGTCGGAACGGAGAAACAACATCGTCGTCGTGTTCATGGGGAGGCAACGGAATGCGTCGTGTTCATGGGGAGGCAACGGAATGTGTCATGTTCATGGGGAGGCAACGGAATGCGTCGTGTTTATCGGGAGGCAACGGAATGCATCATGTTCATTGGGAGGCAACGAAACTCGTGGGAGCCAACCGGCTGGGATAGAACGGAATGCGTGGCCGTGTTCATCGGGAGGGCTTAGACGGAACAGGCGATGGAAACGAGGCCTGGCGTACCACAGAACGGAGGAAACAGACCTCCTACGGTCGAAACGGGGGTCCTGTTGATCGGGAGGGGTGTGGCGTACCGCAAAACGGAGGAAACATACCTCCTACGGTCGAAACAGGGGTCCTATTGATCGGGAGGGGTGTAGCATACCACAAAATGGACGAAACGGACCTCCTACGGTCGAAACGGGGGTCCTGTTCATCGGGAGGGGTGTGGCGTACCGCAAAACGGGACTCCACATGATATTGTTCATCTCCACCGTCGACCTCCTCCAGCCTCCACGGGCTACCGTCGACCTCCTCCAGCCTCCATGGGCTCCTGTTCATCCAGCCTCCACCGCGCGCTACTCCACCGGCTACTATTCAACCACCCCTCCACCGTCTACTGTTCATCCAGCCCTCCACACCACGGGGGCCTGTTCAACCACCCCTCCACGGGCACCCCTCCACCGTCTACTATTCATCTAGCGCTCCACACCACGGGGTCCTGTTCATCCAAAGGCAACGCCACCGCTCACTGTTCATCCACCCCCCCCCCCGCAACACCCACTGTTCATCCAATCGATCGGCTTCAGTTAGCAGCAGTAGCGAAGGAATCGCTCGATCAGGTTCAGTCAACAGCCACCGATCGATCGCTCGGGTTCAGTAACGCGTAGCCTACAGTGCAATCGCTCGGGTTCAGTTAGAGCCCAACGCCTCGCTCAGGTTCATATAGAGCCAATGCCTCACACACACACGCGTACGTGTATGAGAGAAATGCGCATCGCTCGGCCCCCGGCCTCCCACCGTAACCGGGAACTCCCCGAAATTTTCCTCACCCTTGCTTCTACCACGGTTTTTCTGTCATGGATGGCCCAAAGAATGTCATGCAGCTGCGTCTCCGGCCCGCCCAGGACGAAAATCCCATTTCTGTCATGATTTTTTGTCATAGAAGTAGGAGCCCACCACATCTATGATGATACCGGGTTTTGTCACAATTATCATCATAGAAGTGTCATATGTATGACAGGAAAAAAATTCGTTAGGCCCAAAATGTCACGGATGTGTCTTTTTTTGTAGTGAAGTGGAGGAGGGCCACCGTGGGCCCACGAGGCAGGGGGCGCGCCCAGGGGGTAGGGCGCGCCCTCCACCCTCGTGGGCAGGTGGTTGACCCCCCTGCTGTGTTCTCAGTGCCAAATATTCTCAAATATTCTAGAAAAAAACATATTTAAATTTCAGGGCATTTGGAGAACTTCTATTTTCGAGGTATTTTTATATTGCACAGATAATCAGATAACAGACAGAAAAAATATTTATTTTCATTTTATTTAATATAAATAATAGAAAGTAAAAGTGGCATACAGAAGGTTGTGCCTTCTAGTTTCATCCATCTCATGATCATCAAAAGGAATCCACTAACAAGGTTGATCAAGTCTTGTTAACGAACTCATTCCGAATAACATGGAATCGGAGAATTTCGAATAACACTATGTTACCTCAACGGGGATATGCATATCCCCAATAATAAGAATATCATATTTCTTCTTGACAGTAGGAAGAGGAAATTCAGAACCTCCAAATATAATCGATGGCATTTTCCCAATAGAGTTGATACTATGAACTTGAGGTTGTTTCCTCGAAAAGTGTACCGTATGCTCATTACCATTAACATGAAAAGTGACATTGCCTTTAGTGTAATCAATAACAGCCCCTGCAGTGTTCAAAAAGGGTCTTCCAAGGATAATAGACATACTATCGTCCTCGGGAATATCAAGAATAACAAAGTCCGTTCGAATAGTAACGTTTGCAACTACAACAGGCACATCCTCACAAATACCGACAGGTATAGCAGTTGATTTATCAGCCATTTGCAAAGATATTTCAATAGGTGTCAACTTATTCAAATCAAGTCTACGATATAAAGATAGAGGCATAACACTAACACCGGCTCCAATATCACATAAAGCAGTTTTAACATAATTTCTTTTAATGGAGCATGGTATAGTTGGTACACCGGGATCTCCAAGTTTCTTTGGTATTCCACCCTTAAAAGTATAATTAGCAAGCATGGTGGTGATAATATCTTTCATGTACTTAGCATAAGGATTGGTTTTGAGCATATCAGTTAATCGCATACGCAAAAAGATGGGTCTAATCATTTCAGCAAAGCGCTCAAAATCCTCAGCATCCTTTTTCTTGGATGGTTTGGGAGGACAAGGCATGGGTTTCTGAACCCAAGGCTCTCTTTCTTTACCATGTTTCCTTGCAACATAGTCTTTCTTATCGTAACGTTGGTTCTTTGATTGTGGGTCATCAAGATCAACAGCAGGTTCAATTTCTATATCGTTATCATTACTAGGTTGGGCATCATCATGAACATTATCATTAACATTATTACTGGTTTCAGGTTCATTACCAGATTGAGTTTCAGCATCAGAAATAGAAATATCATTTGGATTCTCAGGTGTTTCAACAATAGGATCACTATAAGCATGCAAAGTCCTATCATTTTTCTTTTTCTTCTTTTTAGACAAACTAGGTGCATCTATATTATTTCTCTAAGAATCTTGCTCAATTCTCTTAGGATGGCCTTCAGGATACAAGGGTTCCTTAGTCATTTTACCACCTCTAGTCATAACTCTAACAACATTATCATTATCTTTACTATTCAATTCATTGAGCAAATCATTTTGAGCTTTAAGTACTTGTTCTACTTGAGTGGTAACCATAGAAGCATGTTTACTAATAAGTTTAAGTTCACCTTTGACATTAGCCATATAATCACCCAAGTGTTCAAGCATATTTGAATTGTATTTCAATTGTCTACCAAAATAAGCATTAAAGTCTTCTTGCTTAGCCATAAATTTATCAAACTCATCTAAGCATGGGCTAGCAAATTTAGTAAATGGGATTTCAGCTTTATCATATCTATAGAGAGAATTTACCTTTACTACCTGTGTCGGGTTATCAAGACCATGAGTTTCTTCAATGGGTAATGGATTAAGATTATATGTTTCTTCAACAGGCGGTAAATTAAGACCATGTATTTCTTCAATAGGAGGTAAATTCTTAACATCTTCAGCTTTAATACATTTTTCTTTCATAGATTTCTTTGCCTCTTGCATATCTTCAGGACTGAGAAATAGAATACCCCTCTTCTTCAGAGTTGGTTTAGGAATAGGCTCAGGAATTGGCTCCGGAGGTGTCCAATTATTTTAAATTGTCAACATATTATTCAATAGAATTTCAGCATCATCCGGTGTTCTTTCCCTGAAAATAGAACCAGCATAACTATCTAGGTAATCTCTGGAGGCATCGGTTAGTCCATTATAAAAGATATCAAGTATTTCATTTTTCTTAAGAGGATGATTAGGCAAAGCATTAAGTAATTAGAGAAGCCTCCCCCAAGCTTGTGGGAGACTCTCTTCTTCAATTTGCACAAAATTATATATATCCCTTAAAGCAGCTTGTTTCTTATGAGCAGGGAAATATTTAGCAGAGAAGTAATAAATCATATCCCGGGGACTACGCACACAACCAGGATCAAGAGAATTATACCATATCTTAGCATCACCCTTTAATGAGAACGGAAATATTTTAAGGATATAAAAGTAACGAGTTCTCTCATCTTTAGTGAACAGGGTGGCTATATCATTCAATTTAGTAAGATGTGCTACAACAGTTTTAGATTCATAACCATGAAAAGGATCATATTCAACCAAAGTAATTATATCAGGATCAACAGAGAATTGATAATCCTTATCAGTAACAAAGATAGGTGAAGTAGCAAAAGCAGGGCCAGGTTTCATTCTAGCATTTAGAGATTGCTTACTCCATTTAGCTAATAACCTTTTGAGTTCATTTCTATTTTTGCAAGCTAAAATAGCTAACGAATCTTCTTGATCAAAAACATAAACCTTAGGAATAACATGTGATTCTTCATCATCACTTTCATCAGTATCATCAGATTCAATATTTTCAATCTCTCTAGCCCTAGCAGGTTGTTCATCAAGAAAATCACTAAGTGGCACAGTAGTATCAGGCATATTAGTTTCATCATAAGTATCATGCATAGCAGAAGTGGCATCATCAATAACACGCGACATATCAGAACGAATAGCAAAAGCAGGTGTAGGTGTCGCAAGCTTACTTAAAACAGAAGGTGAATCAAGTGCAGAGCTAGATGGCAGTTCCTTACCTCCCCTCGTAGTTGAGGGATAAATCTTGGTTTTTGGATCTCTCAAGTTCTTCACAATGATAAGAAGATATATATCCCAAGTGACTCAAAGAATAGAGCTATGCTCCTCGGCAATGGCGCCAGAAAATAGTCTTGATAACCCACAAGTATAGGGGATCGCAACAGTTTTCGAGGGTAGAGTATTCAACCCAAATTTATTGATTCGACACAATGGGAGCCAAAGAATATTCTCAAGTATTAGCAGCTGAGTTGTCAATTCAACCACACTTTGAAACTTAATACCTGCAGCAAAGTGTTTAGTGGCAAAGTAATATGATAGTAGTGATAACGGTAACAAAAGGTAATAGTAGTAAAAGTAGTGTTTTTGGTATTTTGTAGTGATGATAGCAATAGCAACGGAAAAGAAAATAAGTGGAGAACAATATATGGAAAGCTCGTAGGCAATGGATCGGTGATGGAGAATTATGCCGGATGCGGTTCATCATGTAACAGCCATAACCTAGGGTGACACAGAACTAGCTCCAGTTCATCAATGTAATGTAGGCATGTATTCCGGATATAGTCATACATGCTTATGGAAAAGAACTTGCATGACATCTTTTGTCCTACCCTCCAGTGGCAGCGGGGTCCTTACGGAAACTAAGGGATATTAAGGCCTCCTTTTAATAGAGAACCAGAACAAAGCATTAACACATAGTGAATACATGAACTCCTCAAACTACGGTCATCATTGGTAATTATCCCGATTATTGTCACTTTGGGGTTAACGGATCATAACACATAATAGGTGACTATAGACTTGCAAGATAAGATCAAGAACACTCATATATTGATGAAAAGATAATAGGTTCAGATCCGAAATCATGGCACTCGGGCCCTAGTGACAAGCATTATGCATAGCAAAGTCATAGTAACATCAATCTCAGAACATAGTGGACACTAGGGATCAAACCCTAACAAAACTAACTCGATTATATGATAGATCCCATCCAACCCATCACCGTCCAGCAAACCTACGATGGAATTACTCACGCACGGCAGTGAGCATCATGGAATTGGTGATGGAGGATGGTTGATGATGACGATGGCGACGGATTCCCCTCTCCTGAGCCCCGAACGGACTCCAGATCAGCCCTCCCGAGAGGTTTTAGGGCTTGGCAGCGGCTCCGTATCGTAAAACGCGATGATTTCTTCTCTCTGATTTTTTTCTCCCTGAAACACAATATATGGAGTTGGAGTTGGAGTCGGAGAGGCAACAGGGGGCCCACGTGGTAGGGGGCGCGCTCTAGGGGGGCAGGCGCGCCTTCCACACTCGTGGAGAGGTGGTGGGCCCCCTGGTCTTCATCTTTTGCAGGTATTTTTCATATTTTCTGAAAAGTTGCTCCGTGAAGTTTCAGGTCATTCCGAGAATGTTTTTTTGCACATAAATAACACCATGGTAATTCTGCTGAAAACAACGTCAGTCCGGGTTAGTTCCATTCAAATCATGCAAGTTAGAGTCCAAAACAAGGGCAAAAGTGTTTGGAAAAGTAGATACGACGGAGACGTATCAACCAAATACCCATCACAAACTCTTATCCCTTGCATTACATTATTTGCCATTTGCCTCTCGTTTTCCTCTCCCCCACATCACCATTGTCGTTTTATTCGCCCTCTTTTCCGTTCGTCTCCTTTTCGCTTGCCCTTTGTGTGTTCGTTCTAGTTCGTTTAGTTGCCATAATGTCTGAAACTAGGGAGGTTATCATCGGAGGATAGTAGTAACGAAGGGGGAAATGTTGATGCTTTTGATTATCCTCATGAAGAAACTACTATTTTACACACTAAAAAGTTTCGGATCAGTAGTGGTAATATTATTGGAAAAGGAGTTATTCATGATTTCTTTACTTGTGCCGGTGCTTTCCCCACCATGAGCGGGTCTATTCTTCATAAAACTAGTAGTCTTGCGGATGCTATATCTTTGCTCGTGGTTGAACTTGAAAGACAATTTATCCATATGCATCCTTGCATACACAGGATTTTTCTAGAATTTTCTAATATTGAGCATTCTTATGTTAAGCGAGCAGTTACCATCTTTTTAGCTCATGAGTTCAGATTTATAATAAAAGAGGCCAATGAAAATTTTGCGCATTATAGGGTGGATGCCGACCGTCCTACCATAGAAGCAATCCTTTTTATCAAGAGGACATAATGCGCTTACGATCTTTAGATCATGTTGCTTTTAACGAAAACCTTAGAAAAACGGTTCCTACCGATGTTCTTGTTGACAGGATCTCTGAACTTAATGATAATTTTGCTATCCAGAACAATGGGTTAGGTTTTTCCCTTGAACAAAGGCTCATGACTCTTTGTCAAAAGAATGCTTATAATGATGAATTGGTTGTGCAATATGAGGGGCCAAAGGAGGAACCAATACCTCCCGAGCTTGATCTTGGGGACTTTTGTCCCATTAAATTTAGCCCATTTGATTACTTTTGCTTGCCACAAAGAAAGCTTGCTGCTGAACGTAGGGAGTATGAGATGAGTTTTCACGATTTACCTTATTGTTATCATGGCAACACCTAGATATATTCTTGCTTTTATGCCTAGCTAGGGGCGTTAAACGATAGCGCTTGTTGGGAGGCAACCCAATTTTATTTTTGTTTCTTGTTTTTTGTTCCTGTTTAGTAATGAATAATTCATCAAGATTCTTTTTAGATGTGGTTTTATGTTTTTATTAGTGTTTGTGCCAAGTAGAACCTTTGGGAAGACTTGGGGGAAGTCTTTGCGATCTTGCTGTAAAAAAACAGAAACTTTAGCGCTCACGAGATTAGCTGCCATTTTTTATTGAAGAGTGCGATTAGGTTGATTATTTTTGCAGATGATTAATAGAAAAATTACTCACGTCCAAAAATTTATGTCATAATTTTTGGGGTTACAGAAGTATTCGAAACCTACAGATTACTACAGACTGTTCTGTTTTTGACAGATTCTGTTTGTCTGTGTTGTTTGCTTATTTTGATGAATCTATGGCTAGTATCGGGGGGTATGAACCATAGAGAAGTTGAATATACAGTAGGTTTAACACCAATATAAATAAAGAATAAGTTCATTACAGTACCTTGAGGTGGTGGTTTGTTTTCTTATACTAACAGAGCTCATGAGATTTTCTGTTGAGTTTTGTGTTGTGAAGTTTTCAAGTTTTGGGTAAAGATTTGATGGATTTTGGAATAAGGAGTGGCAAGAGCCTAAGCTTGGGGACGCCTAAGGCACCCCAAGGTAAAATTCAAGGACAACCAGAAGCCTAAGCTTGGGGATGCCCCGGAAGGCATCACCGATTTCGTCTTCGTCCATCGGTAACTTTACTTGAGGCTATATTTTTATTCACCACATGATATGTGTTTTGCTTGGAGCGTCTTCTATGATTTGAGTCTTTGCCTTCCACAATCATCCTTGGTGTACACACCTTTTGGAGAGACATACATAAATCGGAATTTTATTAGAATACTCTATGTGCTTCACTTATATCTTTTGAGCTAGATAATTTTGCTCTAGTGCTTCACTTATATCCTTTTAGAGCACAGTGGTGGTTTTATTTTATAGAAATAATTGATCTCTCATGCTTCACTTATATCATGTTCTAAAGTTTGTGATTGTCGTAGCATGCACGTATGGTGAACCGTTATGTCATGAAGTCAGAGCATGATTTATTTATTGATTGTCTTCCTTATGAGTGGCGGTCAGGGATGAGCGATGGTATTTTCCTACCAATCTATCCCCCTAGGAGCATGTGCGTAGTACTTTGTTTCGATAACTAATAGATTTTTGCAATAAGTATGTGAGTTCTTTATGACTAATGTTGAGTCCATGGATTATACGCACTCTCACCCTACCACTATTGCTAGCCTCCCTAATACCGCGCACCTTTCGCCGGTGTCATACACCCACCATATACCTTCCTCAAAACAGCCACCATACCTACCTATTATGGCATTTCCATAGCCATTCCTAGATATATTGCCATGAAGCTTTCCACCGTTCCGTTTGTTATGACACGTTACATTATTGTCATATTGCTTTGCATGATCATGGTCATCGGGGTTGTGCATGATTAAATATTTCATGTGATGAAGATAGAGCATAGCCAGACTATATGATTTTGTAGGGATAACTTTCTTTGGCCATGTTATTTTGAGAAGACATGATTGATGTGTTAGTATGCTTGAAGTATTATTATTTTTATGTCAATATTAAACTTTTGTCTTGAATCTTTCGGATCTGAACATTCATGCCACAATAAAGAAAATTATATTGAGAATTATGCTAGGTACCATTCCACATCAAATTCTGTTTTTATCATTTACCTACTCGAGGACAAGCAGGAATTAATCTTGGGGATGCTTGATACGTCTCCAACATATCTATAATTTTTGATTGTCCCATGCTATTATATTATCTGTTTTGGATGTTTAAATGGCTTTGTTATGCACTTTTATATTATTTTTGGGACTAACCTACTAACCAAAGGCCCGGTGCAAATTGCTGTTTTTTTGCCTATTTCAGTGTTTCGCAGAAAAGGAATATCAAACGGAATCCAAACGGAATGAAACCTTTGGGAGAGTTATTTTTAGAACAAACGCAATCCAGGAGACTTAGAGTGGATGTCAAGGAAGCAACGAGGCGGCCACAGGGTAGGAGGGTGCGCCCAGGGGGGTAGGCGCGCCCCCACCCTTGCGGGCCCCTTGTGGCTCCGTCGACCTACTTCTTTTGCCTACATATACTCATATACCTCGAAAACATCCAAGAGCACCACGAAACCCTATTTCTACGGCCACAACCTTCTGTACCCATAAGATCCCATCTTGGGGCCTTTTCCGGTGCTCCACCGGAGGGGGAATCGATCACGGAGGGCTTCTACATCAACACCATAGCCTCTCCGATGATGTGTGAGTAGTTTACCACAGACCTTCGGGTCCATAGTTATTAGCAAGATGGCTTCTTCTCTCTCTTTGGATCTCAATACAAAGTTCTCCTCGATCCCCTTGGAGATCTATTCGATGTAATTCTTTTTGCAGTGTGTTTGTCGAGATCCGATAAACTGTGGGTTTATGATCAAGATTATCTATGAACAATATTTGATTCTTCTCTGAATTCTTTTATGCATGATTTAATATCTTTGCAAGTCTCTTCGAATTATCAGTTTGGTTTGGCCTACTAGATTGTTCTTTCTTGCAATGGGAGAAGTGCTTAGCTTTGGGTTCAATCTTGCAGTGTCCTTTCCTAGCGACAGCAGGGGCAGCAAGGCACGCATGGTATTGTTGCCATTGAGGATAAAAATATGGGGTTTATATCATATTGCTTGAGTTTATCCCTCTACATCATGTCATCTTGCCTAATGCGTTACTCTGTTTTTATGAACTTAATACTCTAGATGCATGCTTGGTAGCGGTCGGTGTGTGGAGTGATAGTACTAGATGCAGAATCGTTTCGTTCTATTTGTCGCAGACGTGATGCCTATATACATGATCATGCCTAGATATTCTCATAACTATGCGCTTTTCTATCAATTGCTCGATAGTAATTTGTTCACCCACCATAGAATTTGCTATCTTGATAGAAGCCACTAGTGAAACTTATGGCCCCCGGGTCTATCTTCCATCATATTATTTTCATATCTACTTGCTATTTCTATCATTATTTATTTTGCAATCTTTATTTTCCAATCTATACAACAAAAATACCAAAAATATTTATCTTATTATCTTTATTAGATCTCACTTTTGTAAGTGACCTTGAAGGGATTGACAACCCCTTTATCGTGTTGGCTGTGAGGTTCTTGTTTGTTTGTGCATGTACTAGGGACTTGCGTGTTACGTCCTACTAGATTGATACCTTGGTTCGCAAAAATTGAGGGAAATACTTACGCTACTTTGCTGCATCACCCTTTCCTCTTCAAGGGAAAACCAACGCATGCTCAAGAGGTAGCAATGACATCTTTTGTCCAATGTATCTATAATTTTTTATTGTCCATGATATTATATTATCTGTTTTGGATGTTTTATATGCATTAATATGCTATTTTATATTATTTTTGGGACTGACTTATAGCCCACTGTCAGTTTCTATTTTTTCCTTGTTTTTGAGCTTCGCCGAAAAGGAATACCAAACGGAGTCCAAACGGAATAAAACTTCACGATGATTTTTCTTGGACCAGAAGACACCCAGGGGACTTGGAATCCAAGCCAGAAGAGCCACGAGGCGGCGGCAAGGGTGGAGGGTGAGGGAGTCCTGGATTAGGGGGTCCTCAGGTGTCCGGTCTATTCGATATGGGCCAGACTGATGGGTCGTGAAGGCGAAGCAGAAGACCACCTCCCGTGTCCGGGTAGGACTCCTATGTACGTAGAATAGCATTGGTGTCCGGGTGTAGTACTCCTTTCCTCTATGAAGTAAATTTGGACAACCCTAGGCCCCTCCAGTGTGTATATAAGCCGAAGGGTTTAGTCCGCGGGTATTATCAGAATAATCATAGGCTAGACAACTAGGGTTTAGCCATTACTATCTCGAGGTAGATCAAGTCTTGTAACCCCTATACTCATCGAATACAATCAAGCATGACATAGGGTTTTACCTCCTTTAAGAGGGTCTGAACCTGGGTAAACATCATGTCCCCATTGTCCCTTGTTATCATTGATCCTTAGACTCACAGCTTGGGCCCCCCTACCCGAGATCTGCCGTTTTTGACACCGAAATTGGTGCTTTCATTGAGAGCTCCATTGTGTGGTCATGAAAAGTGATCTATGGCTCGCCTTCTCATCAACAATGATATCACTTCTGGAAGGAGCCTAACTTCAGGACAGGTTCTCCAGCTCGACGGTTTCACCATGGGTGCCCGCATGGCCATCAAGCTGACAACGTCCCCCATGATCGCCAAACACCACCCCCGCATCGGTCTCGAATACTCCGAAAAGATGGATCCGGCGGATATCTCATCTTTAAAAGAGTTGCTAGATCGCATCGCTGCCCTGGAGCTTTCAATGGATTATGATCGGATTAGGCTTAAACCTGACCAGAGGGAAATCAATCTCCCGCCGATCACTCACCTGGTAGCGGTCGTTGAGGAATGAGCTGAAAACACTTCTTCCCCTAAATTAAAGACCAGCTATGTTAGGATCTCCGAACCCCTTGAGTCGGATACCTTTCCTTTGGATGAGATTCCACGTCCCCTAAACTCAGGGTCGGACATAGGGCCCGTGGAGCACTTGGATCTTCCCGGACCCGAACTAGTGACCTCGGAGATTTTACAAGCTCCAGATAAAATCTTGGGTTGGGATTCGAGTTTTAGCCCACCCACCCACCACAATCAATACTCTCTAAGTAATTCAGGCCCTCCAGACATATGTGACCTAATGTATGTACGACAGCAACCTCAGGAAATGGTCCATCACTTTTGGGCCAGGTTCCTACTTGTCAAAAACAAGATTAAAGTTTGCTGCAACGAAGATGCAGTCTTAGTCTTTCATCGCAATTGTACCGACAAGGGAATTCACAATGCCCTCGACTGCTGTCGCATACAGAGTTTCATGGAACTGTTGCACGTAATACAGAAATACTGCATGATGGAAAGCACATGGAAGGCCCAGAAAACCCAATTGGAACCTGCTGCCTTTAAGCAGTGCACTGCCCGGGCAAAACAAATACATCCTTATGAGGCATCCGACCATAAGCCCGTCACCAAGAAAAACAAATACTTTGCAGGATACAGGTATGTCCTTGACGAACTTCTCGACAAACCGTGTCTGATACATGCGACGCCAAGCACAGACTCAACTCACAGCCTCCGAGCATGTTGGGTTCTCCGGCAGGTAGCTAAAAGTGGGGAGGCCGTCCTCACCACCGCCACTCCAGAGAAGCACTCTTCAGAGGATGACGATTTTAACGTCCTTACGGTCTCTGAGACTTTGTCTTCAAATAATCGGCGTAAGAGGCACTTTGCGACCTCGCCGAAGTCCACCAAGTAACTGAAGTGAGCCCATGGAACGACGCGGCATTTGATGAGGACATAGACCTGGGGTAGGGTAATAGGCCTGACCTATATGTCCTATCCAAGGTCACTGTCTTAGAAGCAAAGAAGCTCAAGAGACAACAGGGAGGGCCCAACAAAGGTGTCGAGTGCAATGCACTCGATCTACCAGTCACTCGGAGACCCCTCCTTCCTTAGGTCACTCAACCACTCAATCACTCGACCATGCAAGAATCCATTCAATTTGTTTGAAGACCAGGAATCACCCAGAACAGCAATGGGCAAATGTCCACTCTGTAGTCTTTAAGGCCATTAAGGCATTTAAGACTGGCGTTACCAGTAACGTCATCTCTTTATGTACATTGAACCCTTGGTAACGGAGGATGGCCGGGGTCCTGGCGCACTCTATATAAGCCACCCTCCTCCTCTGGCACAAGGGTTCGTACCCCTTGTAACACACACATGCATAATCCAGTCGACCACCTCCGGGCACCGAGACGTAGGGCTATTACTTCCTCCGCGAAGGGCCTGAACTCGCAAAACACGCGTGTACAACTTCACCATAGCTAGGATCTTTCCTCCTCATACCTACCCCCCATTCTACTGTCAGCCTTAGATCCACGACAGTTGGCGCCCACCGTGGGGCAGGTGTCTTAGCGACTTTTTGGCGGAGTTGCGATTTTTTCCGATTCTCATGATCATGGTTTCTGCCGGCGGACTGGTTGAGGGACGCGAGATCCATCTCGGCGCGCTCGTGTTCATCACCGACGACTCCGCCTGGCTCCAGGAAGCTCCAGTCGATGTTGATGTGCTCCCCGTCCGCGGGGCGACGCACTTTCACGCGTGCGTCTGCGGCGTCCTTCTTCGGCAACTGTTAACCCAGTATCGGTCGGTTCCTATGGTACCCTCATCCCCCGTTGCTTGCCGGCACAAGCGTTCCGGTCGGTCGCGGCTCCAACGGTGGGTGAGACACGCAGTGGCCCGCCAGTCGGTCACCTCACAAGTCGCGACAATCGAGCCCGACGAAACTCTCTACGGCCTGTTCGACCTATCGACTGGCCCCGTCGAGACCGCATATGAGTGCGACAGTAGCGATCCCATGACAGAAGTCTTGATGGTCGACGGACCACCCAGTCCTCCTGGCTTCCCCCGCAATGATGGTGGTGATGGCGGCGGCGATCTGTCACGCGTTCACGAGGAGTACCGCCCCGAGCCCCTTTCTCCGCAGCGGAGGGAAGGGCTTCACCGCCGCAGCATGGATGCACTTCACACTCCTATCGTTGGAGAAACCCCCGAGGCCCGGGCCTTGGAGGAAGCGCACCTAGCCAACTTGGCTGAGCGCACTCGACTGGAGAACCTACAGCATGCGCTCGACGAGCGCGCTCGGTAGTGGATCCCTGAATCCAGTTGACGGCAGCTTTTTCCACCTCAATCTCAGGTATACCGCACTCCGATTCAAAATCTCACAGCCGCAGCCCGAATAGTAGAGTCAATCCAGCCTTCCTAATCGGAGGTAGGTAGGGGTTTGATGCAGATCCGGGCCTTGCTCCGAGCAGCCGGAGAACAGAACACAGTAGTATCTCAGTCGCAAAATAGAATTCATAGCAGGTTTGTGGTAGCAGATACAGTATAGTCAGCCCACAGCCCAAGATCGGCCCCGCGGCGTGAAGGACGTGGGCATAAGCAAGATCAGTACAGAAAACCATGAGCAATATGATCACTGCCTCGGCCATGATGACCGACGTCGAGTGCCCATGCCTCATTCGAGGAGTGGGTCATATGTGCCTTGGCGGCATGACGACAGACGCCCTCACAGTGGCGAGCGAAGAATACTAGTCGACCCAAGGAAGCCAGGCTTTGATGCGAGATTTATTCTCGTTCAAGGTCTGGTGGATAGGAACAGAGCACACAGAGAAGTCCATGACATAGATTATCCGACTGGCAGTAGAGTGCACGTTTTAGGTCCCGAGTGTTTCAGCAGAGCCATCAGGGCTACAGTGATTCCTCCCAGTTTTAGGTTGGCGACTGGAGCCAGCAAATTTACGGGTGAGTCTAAGCCTGACACTTGGCTTGAGGACTACCGAGTAGCTGTACATATTGGTGGTGGCAATGATGAAGTCGCCATGAAGCACCTTACTCTGATGTTGGAAGACTCGGCCAGGGCATGGCTGAACCAGTTGGCACCCAGCAGTATATTCAGTTGGGAGGAACTCGCCCGAGTGTTTGTTAGGACTTTTGAAGGTACTTGCAAGCGACTAGCATGGTTGACTGAATTGCAGAGTTGTGTACAAAAACCGAATGAAACCGTGAGAGACTATATCCAGAGATGGATCACGTTACACCATACAGTGGAGAATGTGTCAGATCACCAAGCAGTTTGTGCCTTCAAGGAAGGCGTCAAGTACCGAGAGTTGAATCTGAAATTTAGTCGGACAGGAGATATGTCCCTAACTCGGATGATGGACATTGCCACCAAATATGCTAATGGCGAAGAGGAGGACCGACTCCAGAGTGGCAAGCACAAAACAGTCGCCCAAGACACCGGTGGAGGTACTTCCAATCGGAAACAGAAGCGTAAGGCCGAGCCAGTTGCTCCTGGTGAGGCTTTAGTTGTGGCTCAAGGAAAGTTAAAGGGGAAGCCCAAAGGGCCCTGGAATCCCAAGAAAGTGAAAGATCAAGACGGAAATGATGCGTTGGATTTGCCATGTCACATTCACACCAAGAAAGATGAAGAGGGTAATCTGATTTATCCCAAGCACACCACTCGGCAGTGTCGACTCCTGATCCAGCAGTTCCGAGAGAAACAACCCAAGGAGAAGGAAAAGGAGTCGGACATCAGGATAAGGAAGAGGACGATGATGGTATTTCCAACATCAACTCCACTTTGATGATTTTTGCTGATGTTGAGAGAAAAAGTCGATTGAAAGTTATCAACACAGAAGTGAACATGGCTGCTCCGGCAACACCAAGTTATTTGAAGTGGTCCCAGACTGCCATCACATTCGACCAGTCTGACCATCCAGCACGTATAGCCACCCCTGGGAGGCAAGCATTGGTGGTCGATCCAGTTGTTGAAGGCACCCGACTGACTAAAGTGCTGATGGATGGTGGTAGCGGCCTGAATATCCTTTATGTTGAAACCTTGAAGGGAATTGGAATTCCGATGTCCAAGCTCAGCAAAAGCAATATGAGTTTCCATGGCGTTATACCCGGCAAGAAAGCTGAATCACTCATCCAGACCGCCCTTGATGTGGTTTTCTATGATTCCAAGAATTACCGCAAAGAAAAGTTGACATTTGAAGTAGTGGATTTCAAGAGTGCTTATCATGCCATTTTGGGTAGGCCTTCCTATGCAGGTTTCATGGCTCGACCATGTTACATGTACCTCAAGTTGAAAATGCCTGGTCCCAGAGGAGTGATCACTATCACTAGCAATCGGCAAAAAGTCGAAGAGTGCTTCCATAAGGGCTAAAAAATCGCCGATGCACAAATGGCAGCAGTCGAAATGCAAGAATACCGGAAAAATGCAGATCTGAGTGATTTTCTACACTCCAAGAAGCTTGCCACAGATTCTGCATTTCAGTCATCTGGTGAAACAAAGCCGATTCACTTCCACCCGACCGATCCTATTGCTGCTCCTACTCATATCTCAACATCACTCAACAGCAAATAGGAAGAAGCGCTCATCCAGTTCCTCCATGAGAACTGGGACATCTTTGCATAGAAGCCTTTTGACATGCCAGGTGTACCCAGGGGACTGGATGAGCATCGTTTGCAGGTCGACCCGAAAGTAAAATCAGTCAAGGAACATCTTCGATGGTCCGCCATACAGAAGAGAAAAAGCAATTGGTGAGGAAGTGCCTCGGCTCCTGGCAGCTGAGTTCATCCGTGAGATTTACCACTCCGGGTGGCTTGCCAATGTTGTCATGGTCCCCAAGAAGGATGACTCACTTCACATGTGCATCGACTTCAAGCATATCAATCGAGCCTGCCCGAAAGATCATTTCCCTCTCCCCCGTATCGATCAGATTGTCGACTCGACTGCAGGGTGTGAGCGGTTGTCTTTTCTAGACGCCCATTCTGGGTATCACCAGATCCGTCTGTATGGTCCTGATGAGATAAAAACAGCTTTCATCACTACATTCGGGTGTTTTTGCTATGTCACCATGCCATTCGGTCTCAAGAACGCTGGTGCCACAATCATGAGGATGATTCAGAAGTGCCTACTCACACAAATTAGTTGGAATGTGGAAGCGTATATGGATGACATTGTGGTCAAGTCACACAAAGGTTCTGACCTGCTGACTGACCTTGCTGAAACCTTTGCCAACCTGAGAAGGTATGATATCAAGATTAATCCGTCAAAATGCACATTCGGAGTTCCTGGTGGAAAGTTACTTGGTTTCTCGTTTCTGAAAAAGGGATCGACGCGAACCCAGAAAAAGTTGGTGCCATACTCCGAATGAAGCACCCTGTGCGTGTGCATGATGTCCAGAAGCTTACTGGTTACTTGGTCGCCTTGAGTCGATTCATCTCTCGCCTCGGTGAAAAGGCATTGCCTCTTTACCGACTGATGAAGAAATCTGACAAGTTCGAGTGGACTCCTAAAGCTGACGCAACGTTTGTAGAGCTCAAAGCCCTGCTTTCCACCTAGCCGGTGCTTGCTGCTCCAATCAGCAAAGAGCCTTTACTGCTTTATATTGCATCCACTGGACAAGTCGTCAGTATGATACTCATGGTCGAGCGGGAATAACAAGGAAAAGCCTATAAAGTTCAGCGCCCAGCATACTATGTTTCTGAAGTTCTGACTCCATCCAAGCAAAGATATCCACATTTTCAGAAGCTTGTTTATGGGATTTACATGACCACGAAGAAGGTTGCACATTATTTCTCTGATCACTCAATTACAGTCGTCAGTGACGCACCATTGTCTGAAATTCTGAACAACAGAGATGCAACCGGTAGAGTGGCAAAATGGACGATTGAACTCCTTCCCTTGGATATCAAATTTGAGGCAAAGAAAACTATCAAGTCCCAGGCAATAGCAGATTTCCTCGCCGAGTGGATCGAGCAGCAACTGCCAACTCAGATTCACTCGGACCATTGGACCATGTTCTTTGATGGATCTAAGATGCTGAATGGTTCTGGTGCGGGGGTAGTATTGGTATCCCCCCGAGGCGACAAGCTCCGCTATGTTCTCCAGATTCATTTTGATTCCTCCAACAATGAAGCTGAATATGAGGCACTTTTGTACGGGTTACGTATGGCCATTTCACTCGGCGTCCGTCGCCTCATGGTCTACGGCGACTCAGATTTAGCGGTGAATCAAGTAATGAAGGAGTGGGACGACAGAAGCCCGGCTATGACTGGCTATTTAATGCAGTAAGAAAGTTAGAGAAGAAGTTTTAGGGTTTAGAGCTCCACCACATACCCTGACTGAAAAATCAAGCGGTGGATGATTTGGTGAAGATAGGTTCCAAGAGAGAAGCCATTCCCAGTAATGTGTTTCTGGAACATATTCATACACCTTCAGTCCAGGAAGATCCTTTCACTCAAGAGCCCCCGCAACCAAAGAGCTTCACTGATCCAACTGAAGTCGAAGTTTCGGCCGTGGTCGATTTGATCATGGAGGTTTTGGTCATCACTCCCGACTGGATAGTGTCGTACATCGTGTACATTCTTAGGAAAGAACTCCCAGAGGATGAAGAAGAGGCCCGACAGATCATCCGCCGATCCAAAGCTTTTACCATGATCAAAGGGCAACTGTTCAGAGAAAGTGTAACTGGAGTCAACCAGAAATGCATAACTCCAGAAGAAGGTTGAGTGATCCTCAACGACATCCACTCGGGGACCTGTGGTCACCATGCGTCCTCTCGGACCATTGTGGCCAAAGCATACCGAGCGGGATTTTATTGGCCACGGGCAAATGAGATGGCTCAAGAAATAGTCGACAAATGTGAAGGTTGCCAGTTTTACTCCAACATGTCTCACAAGCCTGCGTCAGCCCTGAAGACCATTCCACTTGTCTGGCCCTTCGCTGTTTGGGGTTTGGGCATGGTTGGACCTCTGAGAACAGGTAGGAGCGGCTTCACTCATGTACTCGTGGCAGTCAACAAGTTCACCAAATGGATTGAAGCCAAACCTATCAAAAGTCTTGAAGCCAGTACTACGGTCAGTTTCATCAAAGAGTTAACATTCAGATATGGTGTTCCGCATAGCATTATCACTGATAATGGCTCAAACTTCGATTCGGATGAGTTCGGAGCCTTCTGTGCTTCCCAAGGCACTCGAGTCGACTATGCTTCAGTCGCCCATCCCAGTCGAATGGACAAGCTGAAAGAGCAAACAGGTTGATCCTCAAAGGACTAAAACCCCGTCTGGTGCGTGATCTCAAGTATGCGGCAGGCGCCTGCGTCGATGAACTTCCGTCAGTGCTCTGGGGTTTGAGGACGACTCCTAATCGGTCGACTGGCTGAACTCCATTCTTCTTAGTCTATGGAGCTGAAGCTGTGCTTCCGAGTGACTTGCTTCACAATGCACCCAGAATCGAGCTTTTCTTAGAAGATGAAGCAGAATAGGCTTGGCAAGATGCAATTGATCTCTTGGAAGAGGAAAGAGAGATGGCCCTGATCCGATCGACCATTTATCAGCAAGACCTGCGTCGATTGCACGCCAGAAAGGTGAGGGGTCGAGCATTTCAGGAAGGAGACTTGGTTCTTTCAGTGGATCAGCAGAAGCCACACAAGCTCGCCCCTACTTGGGAAGGTCCCTTCATCATCACCAGAGTGCTCCACAACGGAGCGTACCACCTCTACAACGTCGAGCATAAGAAAGATGAGCCACACGCTTGGAATGCGGAGTTGCTCCGCCCCTTCTACACTTAAGCATTCAGACCGTTGAGATGTAATAAGAAATACCTTCTAGTTTGACTATCAAAGACACAGTTTTACAGTCTGCTAATTGATTGCTGTTTCTTTTTTATATGTTTCAAATCCCCAGTGGGTACCTTAGATGTGAATCCGTTTCTCCTAAGTTTTTTAAAAAAAATCCTGTCGAGTAAAGAGCAAGCCTCTCACTCGGGGTGTCGGTGTCAAAACCGGCGGATCTCGGGTAGGGGGTCCCGAACTGTGTGTCTAAGGCGGATGGTAACAGGAGGCAGGGGACACGATGTTTAGGCAGGTTCGGGCCCTCTTGATGGAGGTAATACCCTACGTCCTGCCTGATTCTTGTTGATGATATGAGTATTACAAGAGTTGATCTATCACGAGATCGTAGAGGCTAAACCCTAGAAGCTAGCCTATGATTATGATTGTTGTATATATATATCGACTAGCCTGGCCTCGGTTTATATAATGCACCAGAGGCCTAGGATAACAAGAATCCTAGTCGAATACGCCAGTGGGGAGAAGTCCTTGTCTTGATCGCCAAGTCTTGTGGAATCTTCCATGTATGCGACAGCTGTCCGAACTGGCCCATGAGTATACCTCCATGGGGGTCCTTGGCCCAATCTAACAGATCGGGAAATGACGTGGTGAGTACCCCCTAGTCCAGGACACCGTCAGTAGCCCCCTGAACCGGTCTTCAAGTTAGTGACGCCCCTCAATTCTTCCGAATTGTTCTTCATCTTCGGTTGTCGGTCTTGAAAACTGGTTCAACAAATATTCTCATCTTCGATCTTGAGGATCACCGAAATGCATTTGGCGAGTTTACACATCGGGTATCCAAGGAGCCCCTTTAAGTTTCCGGCCTTTATCAATGCCTTGTTATTTTTATGCCGCACCTCGGGTTTGAAGTTGTTCCCAGGAGGCAGTGTCCTCTTGCGTCCGAGCTCTAACGTCGGACTGCATTCGAGGTATCTTTTGCAGTCGAGCACCAATGCCGGACTGCTTCCAATCTCCAACGCCGAAATGTATCTGAGCTCCAACGCCGGACTATATACAAGATGCCATAGATCATCTTGGTCCAAAAAAGTTGACGGAGTTTAGCCGAGCTTAATGCCGGAAATGCCCTCTATGGAGCCAGCCACTAGCGCCCGAGCTTTATGCCGAACTGCTTCCGAGGTGGTGCACCACCCCGACTGTGGGCCGATTTTTGTCAATTTTTTTATTGGTGCAATTTATTCTCTGTCGAGATATATAGCTAGTAGCCCTGAAGGTGTGTATCGGTCTAAAACCCGAGATGCACCTGAAGGATGACACAAGACCGCTGATCCCAGTAGCCACTAAGACTCGGGTTGATTTGCAAAATCGATCTGAGGATCAACTCCTAGCTCGGCAGAATACTTCGGGACACAAAAAGCGGTGTGCAGAGTCCTCAAGACTCAGGTTGGGTGCGACCGACCAACCTAAGGATCATAATCTCCTCGAAAACTATATTGCACTTAAATTTTCTGCACTGGATTGCCAATGCAGTAGCCCCCGAGACACTGGTCGGGTGGCAACACCAGATCAGGGGATTGATACGCCCCTTTAATATTAGTAAATGATAAGCCCAAAGCCCAGTAGCCCCCGAACCTTAATGCGGGCATGGGTGGCTGAATTAAGGATCGATATCTAGAGTAAAATCACAAATTATGTGTAATGATTCTATGTATCCAAGTACTTTACATCATTAATGCTCGGATCCGCATTGTACAAAACTTTGTTGACCGACCATCGGCTTCCACCTCCTCGGCCAGTAGCCGAGGAGTGTTTGTCCTACTTTATAAAGCCTTTATGAGGACAAAGATTTTACGACAAACAAGGCAATCTGGCCATATGGTTTTATAAGCAAAGGTACACAGAGAGATATGTTATATTACTGTTTAACATAATAAATTTCTTCCAAAGAAAATAGTCCCGCTATCGGTTCCTTTCTTTGGGTTGTCAAGCTAAGCATGATCATGAAACCGCAGCTCTAATGTAAGAGCAAAATATTGAGGATTTTGTTTGGGAGGCCAGTTACTAGCCCCCGGTAGTGTTCGACGACAGCCGAGGTCAAGCCATAAACACTTCGGCTAATGTTATGAATGGCCTGTCATTAAACACAATCATCGGATCGCCAATCAGTTTACGCTTATTGTGACAGTCAGTTTTCGGCTTTCTCCACTGAGGTGCTTAACCATGCGTGCTGCAAGCACAATCGTAGTGGTTCTCCCTTTGCACACCTAGCCGAACAAAGCGGAACGTAGGAGGCAAGCGCAGGAGCCGGGCAACCCAACTATTGACCAAAGACACAATTCGAAACCGATACATATTTGGCAATATCCGAGAATGTTTTTGCCGAATCTCTAAAGGTGTCCGGCGTTGCACTTTGAGACTTGTGCTGAAAACACACAAATAGTTTAAAAGTGCCATAAGCTTGGAAAACCAAAAAACGTCAGTAAAAACTTGATGTCCGGACAAGACCAAGTGTTCGGTGCCAATCCGAAAATTGGTCTTACTTTTGTGCTTCTGTCGTGCATTTAATATCACACATCCGATCTCAAGACTTCAAGCGGGTCAGCCTATGGCTGCAGCCTCCTATCCTGAAGGCGGAGTGCTGCTCGTTAGACCAGTTTAATGAACTAAACTCGAGCAGTCACTAGAGAGAAAATGGGTTATCTGGCTATTGACCACACACTCGCGACGAAAAAGGAGTGATAGAAAAAAAATTGCAGCGACTAGGAAGAAAACACATTTACTATAAATTAACTCCTATAGATTTTAAGAGCCCCCAAGTGACTTGGGTAAAAGAATTTTATGTATAATGATTGTATGTACCGAGGTACTTATATCATATCTGTGTTCACCCGAACTTTAAACGCGTCTTAACCGACCGTCGGCTTCTCCCTCTTCGGCCAAGGGCCGAAAAGTGTCATGTACTCCACCTATCGAGAGTATCGATGGTGTTTCTGATGACCAGGCAATCATGCCATAAGGCTGTAACAGACAAAGCGTGCTCAGGGAACTTATGCTATATTACTGACGAAGTGTAAGAAGCATCTTCGAAGAAAATAGTACCCCCACCGATACCTTTCTTCGGTGCTCATTGTTACTATGAGACTTGTGCAATAGATTTTTTGTACTCATGAGTTCCGTTGTGTGCCGACCATAATTGAAAACAATAAGAGTGCTACCTTTAGGCTTCACCCAATCTGAGGTCCGGCTCGGGTGACCTGATCGTGACAATCGCAGAGGTGCTCCCTTTACTCCCTAGCCGAACAATCGGGAACGTAGGGGTAAACACATGAGCGAGGCAACCCAGCTTACAAATCGCTTAAGTCAATATGGTGCATATTGTGGCATAATACACGAACAAGGAACGAAGCCGTACAAGTATAATCGTATGCAAGAGGAAAAGCTTCATAAAGGAAGCCCCCAAGTAAACGGGGTATTTGAATTTGTGTGTCACAAACAAAGTTTTGACAAGGAGATTTTTTGCAAGCAACTTTTTTCCAAAAAAGTATAATGCTTGGTCGAACCGAACACAAGTTAAAAATTTAAAACTTTGAGCATGAAGGCAACTTAGCTCATTAATGTGCTCGGTATTGATGATGCGGTCCGAGCTTTATGCGGGACAAGGTTCCATCCCCCAAGCCGGTCCCGAGGTGGCGGAGCAAAGAGCTCGGCACTCCGAAGTGGTGACATAGCACGGTCAATGCAGGCCGGTAGAGTGATGCCGAAGTCCCTGCCATGGGGCAATGAAGTGTTGATGAAGCCCCCCGTCCAGTCGAGGTGACGTGGTATATCAGTATGCCGAGTTGGCGATACTGCGCAACCTGGATCATTTTCCTGTGCACAAAAAATAGTGCAAACCGGAGATCATAGTAATAATAATAATAAAAATCGTTGCATAATAAATAATTTATGCAAAGTGAGTAATAAAAGAAATATGGCCTGGCGCCAAAGTTAATGTCAATGCAGGGCATCGGCGTGATGCGGTAAAGGCATAGCAAAGCCTGAATTCATAGGTCGGTTCGAGTTCCGGATGCGGCATTTGCCGGACTATGTACGGAAACTGACTGAACCACCATGCGACCGTCGTTAATGCGGCCACCATTTGATAGACTTGCGTACATATGATGGACAAAACCAGAGTAATAATTCCTTGGGAAAAATGAACCCAAACAAGCAAAAAATACCAGGATTAATAGCACCTGGTTTATTTGCTGTAGCAATCCGAAGAAAGGTGATTCTCAAAATTGGGACTCGATCCACACAGCCATTGCCTGATGGGTGATAAAGCGACGGCATGTCGATGCTGGCAAAGGTTGGCTCGCCAAGGCAAAGCCCTCGGCCCAACTAACGTGACGGAGCTGGTCGGCTAGTGACGCCGAAGTCTCCGGAGTAGGTTGATGAAGAGATGGCGAAGCTCTGGTCCAGCCGAGATGTTGAAGCCTCGATGTCAGCCGATGAGTCGTAGTAGGTCGGCGTGATGGACACCGGCTTGAAGGAGACCGATGCAGGTCGTGACATGGTGAATGCCGGCTTGATGAAGTGATCGTGCAGCGATGCCGGTGTGCCCTCTCCGTGTAATCCGTGAGGCGGCGATGTTGGTGATGATTTATCCTTCACGATGTCGAACTCTTGTTCGGCTTGCCGAGATGATGATCCGAAGAAGCTGAGCTCGGCTCAGCAAAGCGACGACGTGTCTAGCGCAGGTCGGCGGCCTTGGAGCAATAAGGCCGGACATAGAAGAAAATTCCTTTTCAAAAGGTTGTCAAATATCACGTTTATAAATAAACATGAATTTGGGTCGGATCCGTATTCGCGCAGGAAACAGATCTGAAAAGTGATGCACTAGTTGGAAGGTTCCCGGAGTTTGGACGGTCGGATCGAGCTGAAATTTTGAGGGGTGGTAGATACGGGAATTCTGCAAGGGATGAACAGTTGGATCTTACAAAGGTCTCTCGAGCCGGGCTCTGGAGACCATGCCCTAAACTTGACCAAATTCCCGTCTGGATTTGACAGGGCTCTGGTATATCGTAGATTGTCAGAGATTCCTCCATCGGAACTCGACAAAATTTTCTAGGGTTGTTGTAGACTCGATTCCGCACAATTCCACCAAAGCGATCGTTAAAATGACACTCGAGGAGGCGGTGGCGGCAGATACGCGTTCGCTGTCCAGAAAAACAGCACGGTCGCCCGAGGGCAATGTTGACGTTGAGCCCCCGAGCTCCATGGACGATTCCTCCATGATCTTGATAGAGATCGGAGTTGATGTTGAAGAAGGCCCCTGTATGAATGTGATGATCAGAGATGGAGCACGGTCCTGGGTCGAGCCAAGGTGACCAGTCGAGCCGACGACGAAGATGTCGGCGTCGCAGTCGACCTGCGAGCGAGCCATCGATCCTTTTGCCGATCACACAGCGGAACTCTCAATGAAAGCACCAATGTCGGTGTCAAAACCGGCGGATCTCGGGTAGGGGGTCCCGAACTGTGCGTCTAAGGCGGATGGTAACAGGAGGCAGGGGACACGATGTTTACCCAGGTTTGGGCCCTCTTGATGGAGGTAATACCCTACGTCCTACTTGATTGTTCTTGATGATATGAGTATTACAAGAGTTGATTTACCACGAGATCGTAGAGGCTAAACCCTAGAAGCTAGCCTATGATTATGATTGTTGTATATATCTATCGACTAGCCTGGCCTCGGTTTATATAATGCACCAGAGGCCTAGGATAATAAGAGTCCTAGCCGAATACGCCAGTGGGGAGAAGTCCTTGTCTTGATCGCCAAGTCTTGTGGAATCTTCTATGTATGCGGCAGCTGTCCGAACTGGCCCATGAGTATACGGCCATGGGGGTCCTCGGCCCAATCTAACAGATCAGGAGATGACGTGGTGAGTACCCCCTAGTCTAGGACACCGTCACGGGGGCTTAGCTGCGAATCCGTTTCTCCTAAGTTTAAAATATCCTACCGAGTGATGAGCAAGCCTCTCACTCGGGGGATTAGCTTCAGTCTAGTACTCGCCTAAATTAAAAAAAATCCTACCGAGTGATGAGCAAGCCTCTAACTCGGGGGCTTAGCTACAGTCCAGTACTCTCCTAAGTTTAAAAAAAATCCTACCGAGTGATGAGCAAGCCTCTCACTCGGAGGCCTAGCTACAGTCCAGTACTTGTCTAAGTTTAAAAAATCCTATCGAGTGATGAGCAAGCCTCTCACTCGGGGGCTTAGCTGCAGTCCAGTACTCGCCTAAGTTTTAAAAAAAATCCTACCGAGTGATGAGCAAGCCTCTCACTCGGGGGCTTAGCTGCAGCCCAGTACTCGCCTAAGATTAAAAAATCCTACTAAGTGATCAGCAAGCCTCTCACTCAGAGGCTTAGCTGTAGTCCAGTACTCGCCTAAGTTTAAAAAATCCTACCGAGTGATGAGCAAGCCTGTCA
>NC_041386.1:121948000-121979530 GCF_002162155.2 Triticum dicoccoides | reverse complement strand
GAGTGGTGAGCAACCCTCACATTCGGGGGCTTAGCTGCAGTCTAGTACTCACCTAAGTTTGAAAAATCCTACCGAGTGGTGAGCAACCCTCACACTCGGGGGCTTAGCTGCAGTCCAGTACTCGCCTAAGTTTGAAAAATCCTACCAAGTGGTGAGCAACCCTCACACTCGGGGGCTTAGCTACAGTCCAGTACTCGCCTAAGTATGAAAAATCCTACCAAGTGGTGAGCAACCTTGAAAGCACAAGTGTTCCCTGGGTGGTTTTGGTAATTAATGTCAACATATCTCTTGTTGGACTAACACTTTTACCTAGTATGTTTCGGATAAGTTCAACAATGGAGTGGCATGGACTAGAGGATGTGGAACCCTTTCAAGATGCTAAGGACAAAGGATTGGCTCAAGCTTCAAGATCAAGACTCTACATTTTCTATTTTAGTGATCCAAGATCACATTGTGTCTATAGGAAAAGCCAATACTATCAAGAGGGGATGAGGTGTTGCTTAATGGCTTGCTTGCTCAAAGTGCTTAGTGATATGCTCCAAAACCCTCAACTACCTTCCCACATCCACATATGACCTAAACCAAAAGTCAAACTCGGCCCCACCGATTCTATCTATCCGGCGCCACCGAGTTTCAAATGTCATAGCCACTGCCACAAACCCTAGGCAAATCGTCTCACCGATAGGGATCTCGGTCTCACCGAGATGGGATTGTAATCTCTCTGTTTCCCATCGTAACGTTTCGGTCTTACCGAGATGAGCGATCGGTCCCACCGAGATTGCAATGTAAACTCTCTGTTTCCCTTTTGTAACACTTCGGTCTCACCGAGATGAGCAAATCGGTCCCACCGAGTTTACCTGACCAACTCTCTGGTTAGCTTATTATCAAAATCGGTCCCACCGAGTTTGTGTAATCGGTCACACCGAGATTACATTATGCCCTAACCCTAACCATATCGGTTCTACCGAGTTGCATCTCAGTCCCACCGAAACTCCTAACGGTCACTAGGTTTGCTGAATCGGTCCGACCGAGTTTAACCATTCGGTCCCACCGAGTTTGGTAAATTGTGTGTAACGGTTAGATTTTGTGTGGAGGCTATATATACCCCTCCACCCACTCTCCATTCATTGAGAGAGCCATCAGAACATACCTACACTTCCAATACACATTTTCTGAGAGAGAACCACCTACACTTGTGTTGAGGTCAAGATATTCCATTCCAAACATATGAATCTTGATCTCTAGCCTTCCCCAAGTTGCTTTCCACTCAAATCTTCTTTCCACCAAATCCATATCCTGTGAGAGAGAGTTGAGTGTTGGGGAGACTATCATTTGAAGCACAAGAGCAAGGAGTTCATCATCAACACACCATTTGTTACTTCTTGGAGAGTGGTGTCTCCTAGATTGGCTAGGTGTCACTTGGGAGCCTCTGACAAGATTGTGGAGTTGAACCAAGGAGTTTGTAAGGGCAAGGAGATCGCCTACTTCGTGAAGATCTACCGCTAGTGAGGCAAGTCCTTCGTGGGCGACGGCCATGATGGAATAGACAAGGTTGCTTCTTCATGGACCCTTCGTGGGTGGAGCCCTCCGTGGACTCGCGCAACCGTTACCCTCCGTGGGTTAAAGTCTCCATCAACGTGGATGTACGATAGCACCACCTATCGGAACCACGACAAAACATCCGTGTCTCCAATTGCGTTTGAATACTCCAAACCCTTGCCTTTACATTCTTGCAAGTTGCATGCTTTACTTTCCGCTGCTCATATACTCACTGCATGCTTGCTTGATATGTATTGTGTTTGTTAAACTTGTGCTTAAACTCCAATTAAACTTAACAATATTAAAAACTGCAACTTTTGGCACTTAGTGTCTAATCACCCCTCATCTAGACACCTCTTCTCGATCCTTTCAATTGGTATCAGAGCTTTGGTCTCCATTGTCTTGGTTTAAACACCATTGGAGGAAGATGGATGTGTCTACTTTGGAGAGTCTTAGACATAGAGTGCCTATTCTTGATGGAGAGTATTTTCATGAGTGGAAAAATGAAATGCTTGAGATTTTCAATGAATATCATTTGAACAAGTACATTACTAGCCTGCACCTCATGTTGATCCTTTGCACCCTACCCTAGATGAAGATATTAACATGATTCGCAATCTTAGAACTGTTGAGCTCATCATTAGAGGCTTGCCTAGAAACTTGATTAGATGTTTTCCTACTCTCAAGTGTGCCTACACCATATGGAGATTTCTTGAGGAACGATTTCCAGATTATTCCTTGAAAAATTTAGACGAAATTCTCCATAAGTCTATTGCCTTGAGTAAGATGAACTCTAGTGATCCTAGCTTTGGTGATTGTCTATTTGAGCTTACCAATCTCATGCGTGCTAAAGGAAATGTTGGAATCATTAGCGATATCATATCCGAAGCTATTAGAATTCATAAAGGTAAACATTGTGATGATCATTTATCTAATGAATTACCCTCTCTAGGAATTGATCAATCACAAGATGATGTCGAACATGGATACTACGATGAAGATGATGATAGTGACTATGATCTTGACGATGCAATGAGGAATTTTGGTCTTATGGCAAATCTTCGCGGCTACATGGCTGGAGGAAAGGAATGGGTCCTTGATAGTGGATGTACTGATCATATGACTGGAGATAAAGATATGTTCCATGAGCTTGCTGAAAACGACGGCCCTCGAAAATATGTCACTTTTGGTGTTAATTCAAAGGGTAAGGTGGTTGGCCTTGGTAAGGTGGCCATCTCACATGATAGCTCCATACAAAATGTCATGCTCGTTGAATCCCTTGGATACAATTTACTTTCAGTTTCTAGACTTGCGGATTTTGGTTTCAATGTCTTATTCACTGAAGTAGATTGCCATGTGTTTCGTAGAGACAATCATAAAATGGTCTTTACCGGTATACATAGAGGAGATCTTTACATTGTTGATTTCACTAAAAAGGCTCAACCTAGAACTTGCTTAATTACCAAATCTTCTAAAGGCTGGTTGTGGCATAGAAGACTAGGTCATGTTGGTATGCGAAATCTTGATAAGCTTATTAAAGGTGATCATATCCTTGGAATAAAAGATGTCATATTTGACAAGGATAGACTTTGTAGTGCTTGTCAAGCAGGGAAACAAGTTGGAGGAAGTCACCGCGCAAAGAACATCATGACCACAAGAAGACCACTCGAGCTACTTCACATGGATCTCTTTGGTCCAAATGCCTACAAGAGTCTCAGTGGTAACTCATTTGGTCTAGTCATAGTTGATGATTTTTCAAGATTTACGTGGGTGTTCTTTCTTGATGACAAATCGCAGGTCCAAAAGATCTTCAAAAACTTCGCTAGGAAGGCCCAAAATCAGTTTGATGTGAAGATCAAGAAGGTTCGGAGCAACAATGGAACGGTGTTCAAGAACGCAAATGTGGACACCTTTCTTGACGAAGAAGGGATTTCACACGAGTTGTCGGCTATGTACACACCTCAACAAAATGGAGTTGTTGAAAGGAAGAACCGGACTCTTATCAAGATGGCAAGAACGATGCTTGATGAGTACAAAAGCCAAAGCACTTTTGGGCGGAAGCGGTTGAGACAGCTTGTCATGCAACAAATCGCTTGTATGTTCACAAGCTACTCGGCAAGACGGCATACGAGCTCCTCACTGGTAACAAACCCCAAGTTGGATACTTTCGAATATTCGGCTCAAAGTGCTACATTCTTGATAAGCATCGTTGTTCTAAATTTGCTCCTAAATCTCATGAAGGTTTCCTACTTGGTTATGCCTCAAACTCTCACACTTACAATGTCTACAACAATTTCACCCGAAAGGTTGAAGAGACGGTAGATGTGAAGTTTGATGAATCTAATAGCTTGCAAGTAGAGCAATTGCCAATTGATGTAGGAGACAAAGACCCTTCGAAAGCAATTCAAGACTTGTCCATTGGCAAGATCCGTCCAATGGAAGTGAATGAGAGTACCTCGTCCGTCCAAGTGGAAGCTTCTACCTCACGACAAGGTGAACCAAGAGTTGATGCGGAAGCATCCACAAGTGGGACACGCCAAGATGAAGAAAATGAGGAAGCGCACCAAGATGAACATCAACAACCTCCTTCTCCACCATGACAATAGAACGACAACGTCAACAATGAAGAAGGCCAAGAAGAAGCACAAGATGAAGAGGATGTTCCACCCCGACCCAAGCAAAAGCTTTCACGAGTTCGAGCAAGAATTGCTAAGGATCATCCCATCGAGCAAATCTACAATGATATCCAAACCGGGAGAATCACTCGCTCTAAAACTCGTTTAGCTAACTTTTGTGAACATTACTCATTCATCTCTAGCATTGAACCTATGAAGGTTGAAGAAGCATTGGAGGATCCGTACTGGATAAACGTTGTGCATGAAGAGCTACTCAACTTTGAGAGAAATCAAGTGTGGACATTGGTCGAGAAGCCCGACAACAACCACAACATCATTGGTACCAAATGGGTATTTCGCAACAAGCAAGATGAAGATGGACAAGTGGTTCACAACAAAGCACGTCTCGTCGCCCGAGGCTACACACAAGTTGAAGGTATGGACTATGGTGAGACATATGCTCCCGTTGCTAGACTTGAGTCCATTCGCATCTTACTTGCTTATGCTAATCACCATGATATCACCTTGTACCAAATGGACATTAAAAGTGCTTTTCTAAATGGCAAAATCGAGGAGGAAGTTTATGTTAAGAAACCTCCCAGCTTCGTCAATCCTAAGAAACCTAACCATGTTTACAAACTTCACAAAGCCCTTTATGGTCTTAAACAAGCTCCTAGAGCATGGTATAAATGCTTGACCAAGTTCCTTATTGAAAAAGGCTTTGAAATTGGTAAAATTGATTCTACTCTTTTTACTAAAAGGGTTAATGAAGAACTATTTGTGTGCCAAATTTATGTTGATGTTATCATATTTGGTTCAACTAACCCTCATTTTAGTGAGAAGTTTGGAAAGCTGATGTCGGAGAAGTTTGAGATGTCTATGATGAGTGAACTCAAATTCTTTCTCGGTTCGCAAATCAAGCAAACTAAGGAAGGTACCTTTGTCTCTCAAACGAAGTACACCAAGGACTTATTCAAGAAGTTCAATATGTAAGAATGCAAAGGTATGACTACACCCATGCCTACTAGTGGACATCTTGATTTGACCAAAGATGGTGAACCGGTTGATCAAAAGGTTTATCACACTATGATTGGTTCATTGTTATATCTATGTGCCTCTCGTCCCGATATTATGCTAAGTGTGTGCATGTGTGCACGATATCAAGCTGCTTCTAAAGAGTGTCATCTTAAGGATGTGAAAAGGATAGTGAGATACCTAATCC
The DNA here is from genome assembly GCF_002162155.2 of Triticum dicoccoides. NCBI lineage: Eukaryota > Viridiplantae > Streptophyta > Magnoliopsida > Poales > Poaceae > Triticum > Triticum dicoccoides. The sequence continues at coordinate 121,974,154 of NC_041386.1, read as the reverse complement.
ATACACCAAATTTTGGCATTTGGTATCCTAAGATATTCTCTTTTGATCTTGTTGGCTACTCCGATTCGGACTATGCCGGAGACAAGGTTGATAGAAAATCCACTTCGGGTACTTGTCAATTCCTTGGTAGATCTCTTGTGTCTTGGTCTTCCAAGAAACAAAACTCGATATCTTTATCCACCACCGAAGCGGAATACATTGCCGCTGGTTCATGTTGTGCTCAATTACTTTGGATGACCCAAACTCTTAAAGATTATGGGATATATGTGAAACATGTTCCATTGCTATGTGACAATGAAAGTGCTATTAAGATTGCTCACAATCCCATGCAACATTCTCGAACTAAGCATATTGAAGTTTGTCATCATTTCATTCGAGATCATGTTGCAAAAGGGGACATTAACCTTAAGCATGTTCGCACCGATAAGCAATTGGCGGATATATTCACTAAACCACTTGATGATAAAGTGTTTTGCGGGTTGAGAGGTGAATTGAACATCATTGATGCTTCAAACTTGGAGTAGGAACTCCATTTGATACATGCGGGGCATGAGCCTATGACTAATCCTCGATATTTCTCTTATGATGCTACTCATATGTCTTGGATATATTTGTACCTTGCATGTTATCTAACCCGTGTAGGTACTTGGTTGAATCTAAATCTATGAGATTGCAACTCACTCACATCTTGAGCAATCTCTACATCACCAAGTCTCTACACAATGGTGGTTGAAGACAAGGAAGCACGAAACCATTCGAACATATCCTTTGGCAAATTCTATGTTGAGTCTCATGATTGTCATTTTGGATACACAAGTGCTCTTCCTTGCAAAGCTAACCCATGTAGGTAGATGAACTCAAACTCCAAGTGGTGCTCCCAACCCTTGATGAACTACATCAACCTTGAGCAACCCGCACAAGTTCAACCACATGAGCAAGACCAACACCACCACCCAAGGTATGTTATTCCATCTTAGAGAAGCTTTACTCCAAGTCTTGAGTCAAAGCAACTTGACAAGATGTGAATACATCAAAAGGCTTAGACGAAAAATGGTAACCCCATTTCGAGCTTAAACAATGAGTATGACCTATGAGCAAGTGCTCTCACTTGACTCCTAAGTCGATATACTCTAACATAGGTGACTTTGTCGCTGACCATCTCTAGATGAAGTTCTCGTGTGTCCCTCCGTGCTTTTGTCTCTTGCATATTTGTTTCCCCTTTCAAAAAAACTTCATCTAGAACTTTTTGTTTCTTTTCTTTCCTTTTTGTTCTGCATTTCCTGCATTCAATTCATTGCAAATCTTTCAGTAAATTCCTTGCATATCCTTGTGAGATCTTACTTGTCTAGTGAGATGAGGTGACAAGTGGTTCCACTCTAATAAACTCGGTCACACCGGTTTGTTCTCTTCGGCCCAACCGACATCTTTCGGTGCAACCGAAGCACACAACTCGGAGTCATCGATTCCACCACAGGAAAACCAACTTGCCAATTATTCCTGATTTCTGATTGCTCCAGCTCCACTCAATGATTCTTGTCCTCTACCAGCATCATATTAGACATGCTGGTTTGCTCTATGACTCAAGGATCAACCCATTTTTATCACATGTCCAGAAGAGCCCTTCTTGGAAATTGATGTTAAAGGGGGAGAGAGATCACATCAAAGCTTAATCCTTCCTATAGGGGGAGAAAGAGAGAATACTCAGGGGGACAGCGTTTCTCAACTAGGAGAAAGTAATGTCATCAAAGACCCCAGATGCTTGGTGTTCAAGAGGAGAGATGTCACATGTCTTTAAGAGGGGAAAGACATGTTTGGTTGCTTTCTTTAGCTCAAGCTCTCTTGTTTCTTTATTTTTGTTGCTCTGATTTTCTGTTCCCTATCTTCTCCCAATAAAGCATGCAGATTCAGGGGGAGCAAGACATCTAAGGGAAGGAAATCTCTGATTTTATTGCATATCTTTACCTTTGGGGACATGTCTATATCCAACGTGGTACTTAGTACTCACTCTACATGTCATCCCAGTCTTGGTTCTCTTATGGTTTCTCTTGCTTGCTCTGGTCAGTAGGTGTATCTGTGTTATTTAACCTTGTTTGCGCAGGTTCATCCCATCCTAAGCCAACTCAAGACCACAAGGTAAGTATATACATCACAGTCATGTGAATGAGAAATTCTTGCTGATGTACATACTGTTTGGAAGAAGGACTCATGAGCATGAAGGTATATTTCTCACATTCACATCATTTGCTCTGATGCATATAGCCAAGATACATGTAACACATTGCTTACTCTGTCATGTTTACGCATTCACATGCTCCAATATTCAATATTCACATGAGCATGTAGGGGGAGCCTATGCATGTTACATGTCTTTCCAAAGCTTTACTTGTTATTCTCTATATCTTTATCTAAAGCTTTGATGTATGTTGTCATCAATTACCAAAAAGGGGGAGATTGAAAGCACAAGTGCTCCTTGGGTGGTTTTGGTAATTAATGTCAACATATCTCTTGTTGGACTAACACTTTTACCTAGTATGTTTCAGATAAGTTCAACAATGGAGTGGCATGGACTAGAGGATGTGGAACCCTTTCAAGATGCTAAGGACAAAGGATTCGCTCAAGCTTCAAGATCAAGACTCTACATTTTCTATTTTAGCGGTCCAAGATCACATTGAGTCTATAGGAAAAGCCAATACTATCAAGAGGCGATGAGGTGTTGCTTAATGGCTTGCTTGCTCAAAGTGCTTAGTGATATGCTCCAAAACCCTCAACTACCTTCCCACATCCACATATGACCTAAACCAAAAGTCAAACTCGGCCCCACCGATTCTATCTATCCGGCACCACCGAGTTTCAAATGTCATAGCCACTGCCACAAACCCTAGGCAAATCGGTCTCACCGATAGGGATCTCGGTCTCACCGAGATGGGATTGTAATCTCTCTGTTTCCCATCGTAATGTTTCGATCTTACCGAGATGAGCGATCGGTCCCACCGATATTGCAATGTAAACTCTCTGTTTCCCTTTTGTAACACTTCAGTCTCACCGTGATGAGCAAATCGGTCCCACCAAGTTTACCTGACCAACTCTCTGGTTAGCTTATTATCAAAATCGGTCCCACCGAGTTTGTGTAATCGGTCACACCGAGATTACGTTATGCCCTAACCCTAACCATATCGGTCCTACCGAGTTGCATCTCAGTCCCACTGAAAATCCTAACAGTCACTAGGTTTGCTGAATCGGTCCGACCGAGTTTAACCATTCGGTCCCACCGAGTTTGGTAAATTGTGTGTAACGGTTAGATTTTGTGTGGAGGCTATATATACCCCTCCACCCACTCTTCATTCATTGAGAGAGCCATCAGAACATACCTACACTTCCAATACACATTTTCTGAGAGAGAACCACCTACACTTGTGTTGAGGTCAAGATATTCCATTCCAAACATATGAATCTTGATCTCTAGCCTTCCCCAAGTTGCTTTCCACTCAAATCTTCTTTCCACCAAATCCATATCCTGTGAGAGAGAGTTGAGTGTTGGGGAGACTATCATTTGAAGCACAAGAGCAAGGAGTTCATCATCAACACACCATTTGTTACTTCTTGGAGAGTGGTGTCTCCTAGATTGGCTAGGTGTCACTTGGGAGCCTCTGACAAGATTGTGGAGTTGAACCAAGGAGTTTGTAAGGGCAAGGAGATCGCCTACTTCGTGAAGATCTACCGCTAGTGAGGCAAGTCCTTCGTGGGCGGCGGCCGTGATGGAATAGACAAGGTTGCTTCTTCGTGGACCCTTCGTGGGTGGAGCCCTCCGTGGACTCTCGCAACCGTTACCCTCCGTGGGTTGAAGTCTCCATCAACGTGGATGTACGATAGCACCACCTATCGGAACCACGACAAAACATCCGTGTCTCCAATTGCGTTTGAATACTCCAAACCCTTCTCTTTACATTCTTGCAAGTTGCATGCTTTACTTTCCGCTGCTCATATACTCATTGCATGCTTGCTTGATATGTATTGTGTTTGTTAAACTTGTGCTTAAACTCCACTTAAACTTAAAAATATTAAAAACTGCAACTTTTGGCACTTAGTGTCTAATCACCCCCCCTCTAGACACCTCTTCTCTATCCTTTCGATTGGTATCAGAGCTTTGGTCTCCATTGCCTTGGTTTAAACACCATTGGAGGAAGATGGATGTGTCTACTTTGGAGAGTCTTAGACATAGAGTGCCTATTCTTGATGGAGAGTATTTTCATGAGTGGAAAAATGAAATGCTTGAGATTTTCAATGAATATCATTTGAACAAGTACATTACTAGCCCTTGTGCACCTCATGTTGATCCTTTGCACCCTACCCTAGATGAAGATATTGACATGATTCACAATCTTAGAACTGTTGAGCTCATCATTAGAGGCTTGCCTAGAAACTTGATTAGATGTTTGCCTACTCTCAAGTGTGCCTACACCATATGGAGATTTCTTGAGGAACGATTTCCAGATTATTCCTTGAAAAATTTAGACGAAATTCTCCATAAGTCTATTGCCTTGAGTAAGATGAACTCTAGTGATCCTAGCTTTGGTGATTGTCTATTTGAGCTTACCAATCTCATGCGTGCTAAAAGAAATGTTGGAATCATTAGCGATATCATATCTGAAGCTATTAGAATTCATAAAGGTAAACATTGTGATGATCATTTATCTAATGAATTACCCTCTCTAGGAATTGATCAATCACAAGATGATGTTGAACATGGATACTATGATGAAGATGATGATAGTGACTATGATCTTGACGATGCAATGAGGAATTTTGGTCTTATGGCAAATATTCGCGGCTACATGGCTGGAGGAAAGGAATGGGTCCTTGATAGTGGATGTACTGATCATATGACTGGAGATAAAGATATGTTCCGTGAGCTTGCTGAAAACAACGGCCCTCGAAAATATGTCACTTTTGGTGATAATTCAAAGGGTAAGGTGGTTGGCCTTGGTAAGGTGGCCATCTCACATGATAGCTCCATACAAAATGTCATGCTCGTTGAATCCCTTGGATACAATTTACTTTCAGTTTCTAGACTTGCGGATTTCGGTTTCAATGTCTTATTCACTGAAGTAGATTGCCAAGTGTTTCGTAGAGACAATCATAAAATGGTCTTTACCGGTATACATAGAGGAGATCTTTACATTGTTGATTTCACTAAAAAGGCTCAACCTAGAACTTGCTTAATTACCAAATCTTCTAAAGGCTGGTTGTGGCATAGAAGACTAGGTCATGTTGGTATGCGAAATCTTGATAAGCTTATTAAAGGTGATCATATCCTTGGAATAAAAGATGTCATATTTGACAAGGATAGACTTTGTAGTGCTTGTCAAGCAGGGAAACAAGTTGGAGGAAGTCACCGCGCAAAGAACATCATGACCACAAGAAGACCACTCGAGCTACTTCACATGGATCTCTTTGGTCCAAATGCCTGCAAGAGTCTCAGTGTTAACTCATTTGGTCTAGTCATAGTTGATGATTTTCAAGATTTACGTGGGTGTTCTTTCTTGATGACAAATCGTAGGTCCAAAAGATCTTCAAAAACTTCGCTAGGAAGGCCCAAAATCAGTTTGATGTGAAGATCAAGAAGGTTCGGAGCGACAATGGAACGGTGTTCAAGAACGCAAATGTGGACACCTTTCTTGACGAAGAAGGGATTTCACACGAGTTCTCGGCTACGTACACACCTCAACAAAATGGAGTTGTTGAAAGGAAGAACCGGACTCTTATCGAGATGGCAAGAACGATGCTTGATGAGTACAAAACGCCAAAGCACTTTTGGGCGGAAGCGGTTGAGACAGCTTGTCATGCAACAAATCGCTTGTATGTTCACAAGCTACTCGGCAAGATGGCATACGAGCTCCTCACCGGTAACAAACCCCAAGTTGGATACTTTCGAGTATTCGGCTCAAAGTGCTACATTCTTGATAAGCATCGTTGTTCTAAATTTGCTCCTAAATCTCATGTAGGTTTCCTACTTGGTTATGCCTCAAACTCTCACACTTACAGTGTCTACAACAATTTCACCCGAAAGGTTGAAGAGACGGTAGATGTGAAGTTTGATGAATCTAATAGCTCGCAAGTAGAGCAATTGCCAATTTATGTAGGAGAAAAAGACCCTTCGGAAGCAATTCAAGACTTGTCCATTGGCAAGATTCGTCCAACGGAAGTGAAGGAGAGTACCTCATCCGTCCAAGTGGAAGCTTATACCTCACGACAAGCTGAACCAAGAGTTGATGTGGAAGCATCCACAAGTGGGACACGCCAAGATGAAGAAAACGAGGAAGTGCACCAAGATGAACATCAACAACCTCCTTCTCCACCATGACAATAGAACGACAACGTCAACAATGAAGAAGGCCAAGAAGAAGCACAAGATGAAGAGGATGTTCCACCCCGACCCAAGCAAAAGCTTTCACGAGTTCGAGCAAGAATTGCTAAGGATCATCCCATCAAGCAAATCTACAATGATATCCAAACCGGGAGAATCACTCGCTCTAAAACTCGTTTAGCTAACTTTTGTGAACATTACTCATTCATCTCTAGCATTGAACCTATGAAGGTTGAAGAAGCATTGGAGGATCCGGACTGGATAAACGTTGTGCATGAAGAGCTACTCAACTTTGAGAGAAATCAAGTGTGGACATTGGTCGAGAAGCCCGACAACAACCACAACATCATTGGTACCAAATGGGTATTTCGCAACAAGCAAGATGAAGATGGACAAGTGGTTCGCAAGAAAGCACGTCTCGTCGCCCGAGGCTACACACAAGTTGAAGGTATGGACTATGGTGAGACATATGCTCCCGTTGCTAGAGTTGAGTCCATTCGCATCTTACTTGCTTATGCTAATCACCATGATATCACCTTGTACCAAATGGACATTAAAAGTTCTTTTCTAAATGGCAAAATCGAGGAGGAAGTTTATGTTAAGAAACCTCCCAGCTTCGTCAATCCTAAGAAACCTAATCATGTTTACAAACTTCACAAAGCCCTTTATGGTCTTAAACAAGCTCCTAGAGCATGGTATAAATGCTTGACCAAATTCCTTATTGAAAAAGGCTTTGAAATTGGTAAAATTGATTCTACTCTTTTTACTAAAAGGGTTAATGGAGAACTATTTGTGTGCCAAATTTATGTTGATGATATCATATTTGGTTCAACTAACCCTCATTTTAGTGAGAAGTTTGGAAAGCTAATGTCGGAGAAGTTTGAGATGTCTATGATGAGTGAACTCAAATTCTTTCTCGGTTCGCAAATCAAGCAAACTAAGGAAGGTACCTTTGTCTCTCAAACAAAGTACACCAAGGACTTATTCAAGAAGTTCAATATGCAAGAATGCAAAGGTATGACTACACCCATGCCTACTAGTGGACATCTTGATTTGACCAAAGATGGTGAACCGGTTGATCAAAAGGTTTATCACTCTATGATTGGTTCATTGTTATATCTATGTGCCTCTCGTCCCGATATTATGCTAAGTGTGTGCATGTGTGCACGACATCAAGCTGCTCCTAAAGAGTGTCATCTTAAGGCTGTGAAAAGGATAGTGAGATACCTAATCCATACACCAAATTTTGGCATTTGGTATCCTAAGAGATCCTCTTTTGATCTTGTTGGCTACTCCGATCCGGACTATACTGGAGACAAGGTTGATAGAAAATCCACTTCGGGTACTTTTCAATTCCTTGGTAGATCTCTTGTGTCTTGGTCTTCCAAGAAACAAAACTCGATATCTTTATCCACCACCGAAGCGGAATACATTGCCGCTGGTTCATGTTGTGCTCAATTACTTTGGATGACCCAAACTCTTAAAGATTATGGGATATATGTGAAACATGTTCCATTGCTATGTGACAATGAAAGTGCTATTAAGATTGCTCACAATCCCGTGCAACATTCTCGAACTAAGCATATTGAAGTTTGTCATCATTTCATTCGAGATCATGTTGCAAAAGGGGACATTAACCTTAAGCATGTTCGCACCGATAAGCAATTGGCGGATATATTCACTAAACCACTTGATGATAAAGTGTTTTGCAGGTTGAGAGGTGAATTGAACATCATTGATGCTTCAAACTTGGAGTAGGAACTCCATTTGATACATGCGGGGCATGAGCCTATGACTAATCCTCGATATTTCTCTTATGATGCTATTCATATGTCTTGGATATATTTGTACCTTGCATGTTATCTAACCCGTGTAGGTACTTGGTTGAATCTAAATCTATGAGATTGCAACTCACTCACATCTTGAGCAATCTCTACATCACCAAGTCTCTACACAATGGTGGTTGAAGACAAGGAAGCACGAAACCATTCAAACATATCCTTTGGCAAATTCTATGTTGAGTCTCATGATTGTCATTTTGGATACACAAGTGCTCTTCCTTGCAAAGCTAACCCATGTTGGTAGATGAACTCAAACTCCAAGTGGTGCTCCCAACCCTTGATGAACTACATCAACCTTGAGCAACCCGCACAAGTTCAACCACATGAGCAAGATCAACACCACCACCCAAGGTATGTTATTCCATCTTAGAGAAGCTTTACTCCAAGTCTTGAGTCAAAGCAACTTGACAAGATGTGAATACATCAAAAGGCTTAAACGAAAAATGGTAACCCCATTTCGATCTTAAATGATGAGTATGACCTATGAGCAAGTGCTCTCACTTGACTCCTAAGTCAATATACTCTAACATAGGTGACTTTGTCGCTGACCATCTCTAGATGAAGTTCTCGTGTGTCCCTCCGTGCTTTTGTCTCTTGCATATTTGTTTCCCCTTTCAAAAAAACTTCATCTAGAACTTTTTGTTTCTTTTATTTCCTTTTTGTTCTGCATTTCCTGCATTCAATTCATTGCAAATCTTTCAGTAAGTTCCTTGCATATCCTTGTGAGATCTTACTTGTCTAGTGATCTGAGGTGACAAGTGGTTCCACTCTAATGAACTCGGTCACACCGGTTTGTTCTCTTCGGCCCAACCGACATCTTTCGGTGCAACCGAAGCACACAACTCGGAGTCATCGATTCCACCACAGGAAAACCAACTTGCCACTTATTCCTGATTTCTGTTTGCTCCAGCTCCACTCAATGATTCTTGTCCTCTACCAGCATCATATTAGACATGCTGCCTTGCTCTGTGACTTAAGGATCAACCCATTTGTATCACATGTCCAGAAGAGCCCTTCTTGGAAATTGATGTCAAAGGGGGAGAGAGAGATCACATCAAAGCTTAATCCTTCCTATAGGGGGAGAAAGAGAGAATACTCAGGGGGACAGAGTTTCTCAACTAGGAGAAAGTAATATCATCAAAGACCCCAGATGCTTGGTGTTCAAGAGGAGAGATGTCACATGTCTTTAAGAGGGGAAAGACATGTATGGTTGCTTTCTTTAGCTCAAGCTCTCTTGTTTTTTTTGTTGCTCTAATTTTCTGTTCCCTATCTTCTCCCAATAAACCATGCAGATTCAGGGGGAGCAAGACATCTAAGGGAAGGAAATCTCTGATTTTATTGCATATCTTTACCTTTGGGGACATGTCTATATCCAATGTGGTACTTAGTACTCACTCTACATGTCATCCCAGTCTTGGTTCTCTTATGGTTTCTGTTGCTTGCTCTGGTCAGTAGGTGTATCTGTGTTATTTAACCTTGTTTGCGCAGGTTCATCCCATCCTAAGCAACTCAAGACCACAAGGTAAGTATATGCATCACAGTCATGTGAATGAGAAATTCTTGCTAATGTACATACTGTTTGCAAGAAGGACTCATGAGCATGAAGGTACATTTCTCACATTCACATCATTTGCTCTGATGCATATAGCCAATATACATGTAACACATTGCTTACTCTGTCATCTTTACGCATTCGCATGCTCCTATATTCAATATTCACATGATTGCATACATGTAGGGGGAGCCTATGCATGTTACATGTCTTTCCAAAGCTTTACTTGCTATTCTCTATATCTTTATCTAAAGCTTTGATGTATGTTGTCATCAATTACCAAAAAGGGGGAGATTGAAAGCACAAGTGCTCCTTGGGTGGTTTTGGTAATTAATGTCAACATATCTCTTGTTGGACTAACACTTTTACCTAGTATGTTTCAGATAAGTTCAACAATGGAGTGGCATGGACTAGAGGATGTGGAACCCTTTCAAGATGCTAAGGACAAAGGATTGGCTCAAGCTTCAAGATCAAGACTCTACATTTTCTATTTTAGCGATCCAAGATCACATTGAGTCTATAAGAAAAGCCAATACTATCAAGAGGCGATGAGGTGTTTCTTAATGGCTTGCTTGCTCAAAGTGCTTAGTGATATGCTCCAAAACCCTCAACTACCTTCCCACATCCACATATGACCTAAACCAAAAGTCAAACTCGGCCCCACCGATTCTATCTATCCGGCGCCACCGAGTTTCAAATGTCATAGCCACTGCCACAAACCCTAGGCAAATCGGTCTCACCGATAGGGATCTCGGTCTCACCGAGATGGGATTGTAACCTCTCTGTTTCCCTTCGTAACGTTTCGGTCTTACCGAGATGAGCGATCGGTCCCACCGAGATTGCAATGTAAAATCTCTGTTTCCCTTTTGTAACACTTCGGTCTCACCGAGATGAGCGAATCGGTCCCACCGAGTTTACCTGACCAACTCTCTGGTTAGGTTATTACCAAAATCGGTCCCACCGAGTTTGTGTAATCGGTCACACCGAGATTACGTTATGCCCTAACCCTAACCATATTGGTTCTACCGAGTTGCATCTCAGTCCCACCGAAAATCCTAACGGTCACTAGGTTTGCTGAATCGGTCTGATCGAGTTTAACCATTCGGTCCCACCGAGTTTGGCAAATTGTGTCTAACAGTTAGATTTTGTGTGGAGGCTATAGATACCCCTCCACCCACTCTTCATTCGTTGAGAGAGCCATCAGAACATACCTACACTTCCAATACACATTTTCTGAGAGAGAACCACCTACACTTGTGTTGAGGTCAAGATATTCCATTCCAATCATATGAATCTTGATCTCTAGCCTTCCCCAAGTTGCTTTCCACTCAAATCTTCTTTCCACCAAATCCAAATCCTGTGAGAGGGAGTTGAGTGTTGGGGAGACTATCATTTGAAGCACAACAGCAAGGAGTTCATCATCAACACACCATTTGTTACTTCTTGGAGAGTGGTGTCTCCTAGATTGGCTAGGTGTCACTTGGGAGCCTCCGACAAGATTGTGGAGTTGAACCAAGGAGTTTGTAAGGGCAAGGAGATCGCCTACTTCGTGAAGATCTACCGCTAGTGAGGCAAGTCCTTCGTGGGCGACGGCCGTGATGGAATAGACAAGGTTGCTTCTTCGTGGACCCTTCATGGGTGGAGCCCTCCGTGGACTCGCGCAATCGTTACCCTCCATGGGTTGAAGACTCCATCAACGTGGATGTACGATAGCACCACCTATCGGAACCATGACAAAAACATCCGTGTCTCCAATTGCGTTTGAATACTCCAAACCCTTCTCTTTACATTCTTGCAAGTTGCATGCTTTACTTTCCGCTGCTCATATACTCATTGCATGCTTGCTTGATATGTATTGTGTTTGTTAAACTTGTGCTTAAACTCCACTTAAACTTAAGAATATTAAAAACTGTAACTTTGGCACTTAGTGTCTAATCACCCCCTCTAGACACCTCTTCTCGATCCTTTCAAACCTTCACACTTGGAGGCTTAGCTGCAGTCCAGTACTCGCCTAAGTTTAAAAAATCCTACCGAGTGGTGAGCAACCTTCACACTCGGAGGCTTAGCTGTAGTCCAATACTCGCCTAAGTTTAAAAAATACTACCGAGTGGTGAGCAACCCTCACACTCGGGGGCTTAGCTACAGTCCAGCACTCACCTAAGTTTGAATGCAACCCTCTCTTCGGAGCTTCGCCACAAGTACAACATGCGCTCGATCCCTATCCGCAAGGACGACGAGGTGTAGGTCGACTGCAACCCTCTCTTCGGAGCTGTGCCACAAGTACAATGTGCGCTCCATCCCTATCCGCAAGGACGACGAGGTGCAGGTCGACTGCAACCCTCTCTTCGAAGCTGCGCCACAAGTACAACATGCACACCATCCCTATCCGCAAGGTCGACGAGGTGCAGGTCAACTGGGACCTCCTCCTCAGAGCTGCATCTCAAGTTCAAAGATTATTCCGAGTGAAGAACAAGTTCCATTCGAAGGCAAGCACAAGCATATTCAGAGATAAACCAAGTTCAGATAAATCCCAAAGTTCCGGACCACGGATCAAAAGTACTCGAGCATCAAGCCCGAAGAAGTTTAACGATTACACAATCACTCGGCATTCCGAGGCAAATAAAGGTGGAGCAAAATGTTTTTGGTCACTCGTCAGGAGAAGGACTGGCTGGGTCGCAGAAACTGTCAAGGTCTATGTTGTCTGCGATGCGAGTGGCGGTATCACGGAAAGTGTCCATGAATGACTGGAAAGTGTGCCTTTTTGTGTTAGCGACCTTGAGCTCCGCCAGCTTGTCTTCCTTGACATCCTTGCAGTGCACTCAGACCAGGGATAGGGCGACATGAGCGCCACAGCGAGCAGATGACTTCTTCCATTCTTGCACCCGGTTAGTTACTTGATTCAGTCGAGCCATCAGAGACACGAGGTCTTGAGACAGTTCCGCTTGAGGCCAGAGTTCAGCATCAACCCGAGTCATCGCCGCCTTCAGGCAAGCAAGATAAGCAACTGCGCTGTCCAGGCGAGATTCCAACCGCGACACATTCATTGCGACGTCATCTTTGACTGGGAAATTTATGGGATCGAGACCCGTCTCGACCTGCCCAGTTTCCGCTTCAAAGTCCTGGCAAAGTTCTGCATAGTCGAGTAGCTAGTGAGTCGACAATATAATAAGACCTGTCAATCGACCATAACAAGTCAGTCGAACATCAGTACCTTCAAGCTTTAAGACCAGTTTTGCAGCAAGCTGGCCCAGATAAGATTCCAACTCGCCCTTCTTGGCTTTGAGGCTCCCAATCTCGTCAGTCAGCTTGTCCTTGTCTTTCTTCAGTCGTTCGACCTCTCGATTGGCATCAGAGACAGCAGTCTTTAGTTTGGAGTTCTCTTCTTCTAACTTGCCGACTGAAGCAAGCTTCTGGTCAGCAAGTGTCGTTTTCTCTCGCGCCTCCTTCTGCGCAGCAGAAAGATCCAGATCCTTCTTCTCCTGAGCCTGCTTCATTTTCTCTAAAGAAATAACATTCTTCAGACGAGCTTGGAGTTGACGGTTTTCACTATGTACATCTGCTCGAGTGGAGTCACTCGGTTCAAAAAACGGAAAGGAAAAGTGCCAGTCGTAAGATGGATAGTTGACTATTGGTTACCTCCCATGGCAGCTACTTCATCACGAGCAGTCTTCAGATTCTTCCTGGCTAGTTCCAGATCAAGGTTGAGGCTGATTTGCTGCTTGTTCAGTGTATAAAGTTGAACCCCAAGATCACAAGATTTCTGCAGTCAGTATATAAGACATATCAGTCGACAAAAACAAAAGAGCATCACAGTGAAAGTTACTCTAAGACTACCGCCGAATCAAACATTCAATGGTAGTCTCGGGGACTACACCCAGTGGGTGCACTTAGCGTGCCCCCACTGGTTTCATTCAACACTCGGCATGGTCTGCCCAGCTCGAGTCCAAAAAAAGCGAAGAAAGTTGTTCTCAAACCATGGTCGACTGCCTGCAGTCCACCACAGTCTCGGGGACTACACCCAGTGGGTGCACTTAGCGTGTCCCCACTGGTTCAGATTTTCACTGGCATGGTCTGCCCAGTCCGAGTGAGAAAATTCAGATTCACAGACCACAGTCAACTGCCCGGAGTCAACTATGGTCTCGGGGACTACACCCACTAGGTGCACTCAGCGTGCCCCCACTAGTTCAAAAATTCAATCGACTCAATTCAAGTCGACTCAAGTGGAAGACCTATACAACTTTAAGGCAGACAAACCCTGGTGGGTGATCGGATGAGAAATAAGATCAGTCGGAAATCAACTAACCTGGACATTGGTCTGCAGAGCAGGGCCGGCGTTGAAGGCCACCTGACTGACATCGTGCACCACTTCCATCTGCCCCATCACAAGATTCAACTGAAGAAGAGCTTCCTTGGCGGCACTCGGCGGGTCGTCTGGAGTCTGGTATGCAGTGAAAAGCGATGATGGCAAGGCAATCGAAGCAGCTGCTAGGTCCGATGCGTGGAGTTGTATTGGAGCAGCAGGGGTCTGAGCAGCTGACCCTGATGGATAGTCAGTCGACAGCGGGATAGCGAAAGTGACGTTGGTGCGAGTCGGATCTATAGATCGCTCGACCGCCGTCCCAGGCATCAGTGTCGACTGAGAAACCTGAACCTCGGGCGCTTTCCCTCCTTGTCCTTTGTCCCTCCTCCTCCTTTCCTTCAGGGGCACTTCTTCTTCATTGCCCGGAAGCACAAAAACATCTCGTGGAGCTGCGGCAAACAGAAAAAATCAGAGAGACAACTGACGAACAATCCAGTCGACCGAATAAAGTCGAGTCGGGCAGACTTACTGGCTTTGGAGGTAGCTGCGTCATCGGTTTCCTCGTCGTCTGGGACCTTGTCGATATCCATATCAATCACGACAAAGGCCGGGCTGGAAAAGTTCATCATCCACTCGGTCAGGATAGGAGAATCAGTCAGAGCAAGAAAACACGGGAAGAGCATTTACCCAGAAGCAACAGGAACATCCATTTTGATCTTAGGCAAGGTCTTCCGGACCTTGAGGGATTGACCTTCGGTTGCTTGGTGACTTTCTCAGCCAGCTCTGGGGTCGAAGACCGAGCGTGCTTTTGAGATGGAGCGCTTGAGGCCACATCCTTACCGCGCCTGCCCGCGGGATCATGGTGTTGCTTGGATCAAGTTCGAAACGAGGCAGTGAGTCGACTACCTCCTCGTTGTCTGACTCGTCACTCTCATCTTCATCATCATCGTCTGGTGACTCCCATTCACCACTCTCCTCCACACTGTCCTCACCCTCATGGTCCTGCTCCAGAGCTTGTTCACCATTGGGCATTGAGTACATCTCTGTGTAAATCTACAAGACAAAAAGTCGAGTGGAAATCAGTGGGATTAACAAATAGTCGGAAAACGCATCCAAATGCAATTGGTTATAGGGACCGAACCTTGTCTGGCTGGTTGCTGTCGCTGAAAGGGTCGACTCTCCTGGCGCCCCTGGAGTTGTCCTTGTTTCCGATGATGCTCCTCAGCCATTGGGCCACTTTTTTGGCCGGCACCTCCTCTGGATGAACGCGAGCGGTGTCGCCGGCTCCGGAATACATCCACATGGAGTGGTCACGGGCCTGGAGCGGTTGAATGTGCCGACTGAGGAACACCTCAAACAAATCCATGCCGGTGACGCCTTGATTGATCAACTGGACCACCCTCTCGAGCAGCATGCATGTCTCTGCCTTCTCTGCGGCGGTCACTTTCAACGAAGAGGGGGTCTGAACACAGTCGAAAGAAAAAGGAGGAAGTCCAGTCGACTGGCCTAGAGTCGCGATATCCTGGCAGTAGAACCCAGTTGACTGCCAGCCTCTAACCGACTCAGTAAGGGTCATCGAAGGGAAAGAACTCCTCTTCCTCTTCTGGATACCCAAACCCCCACACATCTGGATAACGTGGGTTTTCTCGTTGTTCGAATTTTCTTTCTTCAGTGTCTGGGATCGGATGGTGAAAATGTGCTTAAAAAGAACCCAGTGCAGTCGACAGCCCAAGAAATTCTCGCACATGGACACGAACACAACAAGATATGTGATGGTGTTGGGAGTAAAATGATGGAGTTGGGCCCTGAAGAAATTCAAGAAGCCCCAGAAGAAAGGATGCAGAGGAAGTGAGAAACCACGGTCGACATGGGTAGCGAGTAGAACACACTAACCCGGCCGCGGTTGCGGATCCGTCTCCCCCTCTGGCAACCGGGCAGCTTTGTGCACGATCAGTCCTGACTCGGCCAACTCATCCAAACCTTCTTGCCGAATCGAAGATCGGATCCAATCACCCTGGATCCAACCTGGCGGCAGCCCCGAGCGCGACAAAGATCCCCGATTCGTCTTATTGCCCTTCGCCGCCTCCATCGCCTTCTTCAAGCGTTCCAGCGCCGCCGTCTTTTCCTTCCCCATGGTGGTAAAGCGGCAGCGTCGAGAGTTGAGAAGCCGTATGCGGTAGAGGAGCAAGAGGAGGAAGAAGGAGAATGGACGCGCACAGTGCAGACGCCTCGGCCTTGCCGCTTTTAAAGGCCCACTTCCGAGTGGCTGACGCGTGGGCCCGGGTGATCCTGTCAAATCCATCAACAGTCGCACGTGGGATACGTGGCGAAAAAGGTGGCATGGATATCGAAACATTCCTTTTTATCCACTCCGCTTGCCACGGCGCGCTCCGTCCGGTGCACTTCCCCTGAAATTTTGAAACCCGTGAAATCCGGGATCCGCCGCAACCTATCACGCCAAAGACTTCGCATCAAAGACAACACTCAATGGGTGATGTTATAAAACCAATCGGCAATTTCTGAATCGATCAAGGCGACTGAAACGAAGCCGAAGTTCCAACAATGGCCTCCGTTCAGAGATGAATAGTTGGGAAACACAAGAGTCAAAGCAAAATCGACCTCAACCTTCTTTTCACTCGGACCTCAATCCATTTGGGGGCTAATGATGAGGACATAGACCTGGGGGTAATAGGCCTGACCTATATGTCCTATCCAAGGTCACTGTCTTAGAAGCAAAGAAGCTCAAGAGACAATAGGGAGGGCCCAACAAAGGTGTCGAGTGTAATCCACTCGATCTTCCAGTCACTCGGAGACCCCTCCTTCCTTAGGTCACTCGACCACTCAATCACTTGACCATGCAAGAATCCATTCGACTTGTTTGAAGACCAGGAATCACCCGGAACAGCAACGGGCAAGCGTCCACTCTGTAGTCTCTAAGGCCATTAAGGCATTTAAGACTGGCGTTACCAGTAACGTCATCTCTTTATGTACATTGAACTCTTGGTAACGGATGATGGCCGGGGTCCTGGCACACTCTATATAAGCCACCCTCCCCCTTTGACACAAGGGTTCGCACCCCCTGTAACACACACACACGCATAATCCAGTTGACCACCTCCGGGCACCGAGACATAGGGCTATCACTTCCTCTGCAAAGGGCCTGAACTCGTAAAACTCGCATGTACAACTTCGCCATAGCTAGGATCTTGCCTCCTCATACCTACCCCCCATTCTACTGTCAGTCTTAGATCCATGACAGCAATAACTGATGTCTACTACGCAACTTTATTCTTGTAGACACGTGTTGGGCCTCCAAGCGCAGAGTTTTGTAGGACAATAGCAATTTTCCCTCAAGTGGATGACCTAAGGTTTATCAATCCATGGGAGGTGTAGGATGAAGATGGTCTCTCTCAAACAACCCTGCAACTAAATAATAAGAAGTCTCTTGTGTCCTCAACACACCAAATACAATGGTAATTTGTATAGGTGCACTAGTTCGGCGAAGAGATGGTGATAAAAGTGTAATATTGATGGTAGAAATATATTTTTATAATCTGAATAAATAAAAACAGCAAGGTAGCAAATAGTAAACTGGCACAAAACGGTATTGCAATGGTTGAAAATGAGGCCTAGGATCTGTACTTTCGCTAGTGCAATCTCTCAACACTGCTAATATAATTGCATCATATAACTACCCCTCAAAGTGCGATGAAGAATCACTCCAAAGTTCCTATCTAGCGGAGAACATAAGAAGAAATCGTTTGTAGGGTACGAAACCACCTCGAAGCTATTCTTTCCGATCGATCTATCCAAGAGTTCGTACTAAAATAACACCAAATAATTTCAGATTCATAATACTCAATCCAACACAGAACCTCAAAGAGTGCCCCAAGATTTCTACCGGAGAAACAAAAGACGAGAACGTGCATCAACCCCTATGCATAGATTACCCCAATGTCACCGCGGGAATCCACGAGTTGAATGCCAAAACACATATCATGTGAATCAATATGATACCCCATTGTCACTACAAGTATTCATATGCAAGACATATATCAAGTGCTCTCAAATCCATAAAGGTATTCAATCCGATAACAATGAAATCTCAAAGGGAAAAACTCAATTCATCACAACAAGATAGATAGGGGAAAACACCATATAATCTGACTATATTAACAAAGCCTGTGATACATAAAGATCGTGACATCTCAAGAACACGAGAGAGAGAGAGATAAAAAGAGATTAAACACATAGCTACTGGTACAAACCCTCAGCCCCGAGGCTGGACTACTCCCTCCTCATCATGGTGGCCGCCGGGATGATGAAGATAGTCACCGGAGATGATTCCCCCTCCGGCAGGGTGCCAGAACGGGGTTTAGATTGGTTTTAGGTGGCTATAGATCCTTGCGGCGGCGAAACTTCTGATCTAGGTTTAACCCCTGAAGGTTTCTCTATTTATAGTATTTTTTTATTGTTGGTTTCATGCTAACATGGGCCTCGAGGTGAGCACAACCCACCGAGGCAATTCGGGCCCACCAGGTGCGCCCTGGTGGGTTGTGCTCTCCTCGTGGCTCTTCTAGCCCTCCCACAAAGCTTCGGGGGTCTCTTTTGTTCCAAACAAATCGTCAAAAAGTTTGAGCTCATTTGGAGAACTTCCATTTCTGCACAAAAAACAACACCACGGTAGTTCTGCTGAAAACAGCGTCAGTCTGGGTTAGTTCCATGCAAATCATGCCAAAACCAAATAAAATTGTTGTAAACATGGCATGAATACTTCATAAATTATAGATACATTGGAGACGTATCAATAACCTTCACCGCTGACGACGAACCAAGGGCCCGATCAGTCCGAGCACCCGCTGCTTTAGTACTAAACCCAATTCTGGATGGCTTTTGACTCACCAAAGTGCTCATGGACGGCGGCAGTGGTCTTAACCTCATCTACGAGGACACGCTCGACAAAATGCAGGTTGACAAAACACGCATCAAGCAAAGCAGTGCCACCTTTCGAGGCATCATCCCCAGTCGATAAGCACGATGTGTGGGAGAATTAAACTTGACTTAGTATTCGGCACGCCTAAAAATTACAGGTCGGAAGATTTGCTCTTTCACATTGCTCCCTTCAATAACGTATATCATGCCCTTCTAGGGCGGGGTGCTTTTTCACGCTTCCAAGACGTACCCCATTATGGGTACATGAAGCTTAAAATGCCACATACTGTTATGAGTGATCCGGATAAAGCACTCCGTGCTGAAAACAAAACCACATCCTTGGCCCTTGAGGCACTATATGAAGCCTTTGCAGCCGAAGAACTAACCAACCTACGATCCACGGTGGACAAGGATGATGTGATTGTCGAGAAGAGACCTAGATCCACCTCTTTCAAGCCAGTAGATGAAATAGTTAAATTTCAAGTGCACCTGATGGATCCCAATAAAACAGCATCCATTGGAGCACAACCAGATCCGACGGTAGACGCCGCCTTACACGTGTTCCTATGTGAAAATTGAGATATCTTCGCCTGGCACCCTTCGGACATGCCCGGGATCCCACGCAGACTGGCCAAACACAGCCTCAACATAATCAAAGGGTTCAAAGCAGCCAAGAAAACGTTGCGGCGATTTTCCAAACCCAAACGACAAGCTATGGGGGAGGAGCTAGCCAAACTACTCGAGGTCGGGATCATCAAAGAAATCAAACACCCGAATTGGCTAGCCAACTTGGTCATGGTACCGAAGAAGGATAAATCTTGGCGCTTTTGTGTCGATTTCAAAGACCTCAATAAGGCTTTCCCTAAAGACCCTTTCCTGTTGCCCAGCATTAACCATATCATTGACGTTTCCTCGATTCATTGTGTTTCCTCAACGCTTACTCCGGATACCATCAGATTAAAATGAAGGAGCCCGACCAGGCCGCAACGGGGTTCATCACCCCGTATGGGCCTTTCTGTTTCAACACTATGTCGTTTGGTCTTAAAAATGCTGGTGCCACTTACTAGTGCATGATTCAAACATGCTTGGAAAAACAAATCGGCAAGACAGTTGAAGCATATGTGGACGATGTGGTCATCAATACTAAACACATCGAATCATTGGTGGACGATCTCCGCCTCACATTTGACAACCTTCGAACATACGACATATGGCTCAATCTGGAAAAAATGCATCTTCGGCATTCCAGCCGGAAAGCTACTAGGGTTCACTATCTCCCATAGAGGAATTGAAGCAAACCCAGCTAAAATCCGAGCCTTGTCGCAATTGGCCACATCAATAGACTTACAACAGGTGCAGAAACTAGCAGGGTGTGTGGTGGCTTTGAGTCGTTTTATCTCCAGATTAGGAGAAAAAGCATAACCACTTTACAGACTTCTTAGACGCACCGACAACTTCGAATGCTCGAATGCGGCCACATCCGGATTGGAGGAAATAAAAACCTTATTAGCAGGCAACCCAATCCTAGCCGCCAAGTGTTGGTGAGCCTATGTTGCTTTATATCTTCACAACTCACCAGGTAGTGAGCGCTGTACTCGGTGTCGAGCGAGGGGAAGAGGGACATAAATTCCCCATCCAAAAGCCAGTGTATTACGTATCGGAGAGGTTCTTACACCATGCAAATCCCGATACCCTCACTACCAAAAGATAGCTTACATGGTCTTTATGGCATCCCAAAAACTTCGACACTATTTTCAAGAGTGTTCGATCATGATGGCATCCAAAGTACCACTTAATGACATCATAAACAATAGGGACGCCACCGCCCACATAGCTAACTGGGCCATTGAGCTCTTAGCATTTGAAATAACATACAAGCCATGCCGAGCTATTAAATCTCAGGTGCTGGCCGACTTGGACGCCGAGTGGACGGAAGCCGAGCTCCCTAAAGAGTACAATACATACTCCAACTGGATCATGTACTTCGATGGCTCTAAAATGCTAGCCAGATTGGGGGCTGGCATCATCTTGACATCCCCTACGGGGGACACAGTCCGTTACGTGTTGCAAGTCATGTATACAGACTCCAACAATGCAGCCGAATATGAGGCACTTCTACACGGCCTCCACATGGCTGTCTCCATGGGCATACAATGCCTAGAGATGTGCGGTGACTCAAACCTCGCAATACCTCAGGTAAACGGAGAGTGTGATGCAAAAGATCCAAAAAATGCGGCATATCGAATTAAAAATATCGGCTCGGTTCGAGGGGCTTGAATTTCATCACGTCGCTCGAGACAGTAACCAGGAAGTGGACATACTCGCTCGCATGGGTGCTAAGCGCGACCCCGTCCCGCCTAATACCTTTGTGGAAAGGCTCTTCAAGCCATCCGTGTTGTGACAGGATGAGAGCAGAGATGCCAGTACGGACCTCATCACGCACCCAGGAGCCAAACACAATACAGATATCATCAAGGGATCAGATACCAAAATAACACCCTCTAGTCATAACATCATGGCTGATATTGCTCCATGGACCAAACCCTTCCTAGCCTACCTTAATAGGCAGGAGCTTCCTGATGATCAAAATGAGGCCCGTCGCATAGTTCGACGTTCTAAATCCTACAAAGTTCAGGAAGGAGAACTGTAGAAGAAAAGCACTACTAGACTTCTCCAAAGGTGCATCTCCAAAGAGGAGCGACGGTAACTCTTGGCTGAAATACATGCTGGTTTGGGCGGCCATCTCGCCGTAGCTCGGGCCCTCGTAAGCAAAGCCATCCGGACAGGGCCCTCGTAAGCAACGGCCCGAGCAGACGCACAAACCCTTGTCCAGCGTTGTGTGGGATGTCAGCTTTTCGCCAATCAAAGTCATATGCCTCCCACTGCCATAAGAACAATCCCCATCACTTGGCCCTTCGCGGTCTGGGGGCTTGATATGGTCGGACCCCTTAAAGGGGGAAGCCACAGAAAGAAATATTTACTGGTTATGGTGGATAAATTCACTAAGTGGATAGTGATACGTCTCCAACGTATCTATAATTTTCTATTCTTCCATGCTATTATATTATCAATCTTGGATGTTTTATATGCTAATTTATATGATTTTTGGGACTACTCTATTAACCTAGAGCCCAGTGCCAGTTTTTGTTTTTCCCTTGTTTTTGAGTTTAAAAGGAATATCAAACGGAGTCCAAACGAGCTGAAAATTTACGGTGATTTTTTATGGACCAGAAGAAGCCCCCGAAGCAAAAGATTTGGGCTAGAAGAGCCACGAGGCCTCTACAAGGGTGGAGGGCGCGCCCTCCGTCCTTGTCGTCGCCTCGTGGACCCCCTGACTTGTTCCCGATGCCAAAAATTCCTATAAATATAGAACCCCCCCCCCCAAATAAACCTAGATCGGGAGTTCCGCCGCCGCAAGCCTCTGTAGCCACGAAAAACCAATCAGGACCCTGTTTCGGCACCTTGCCCGAGGGGGAAATCATCACCGGTGGCCATCTTCATCATCCTGGCACTCTCCACGACATGGAGGGAGTACTTCACCCTCGGGGCTGAGGGAATGTACCAGTAGCTATGTGTTTGATCTCTCTCTCTCTCTCTCTCTCTCTCTCTCTCTCTCTCGTGTTCTTGATTTGGCATGAACTTGATGTATCGCGAGCTTTGCTATTATAGTTGGATCTTATGATGTTTCTCCCCCTCTACCTTCTTGTAATGGATTGAGTTTTCCCTTTGAAGTTATCTTACCAGATTGTGTCTTTAAGGATTTGAGAACACTTTATGTATGTCTTGCATGTGCTTATATGTGGTGACATTGGGATATTCACGTGATCTACTTGACGTATGTTTTGGTGATCAACTTGCGAGTTATGTGACCTTGTGAACCTATGCATAGGGGGGGCACACGGTTTCGTCTTGACTCCCTAGTAGAAACTTTGGGGCACTCTTTGAAGTTCATTGTGTTGGTTTGAATAGATGAATCTAAGATTGTGTGATGCATATCGTATAATCAAACCCGTAGATACCTGTGGTGACATTGGAGTATCTAGGTGATATTAGGGTTTTGGTTGATGTGTGTCTTAAGGTGTTATTTTGGTATGAACTCTAGGCTTATTTGTGACACTTATAGAAATAGCCCAATAGATCGATCAGAAAGAACAACTTTGAGGTGGTTTCGTACCCTACAATAATCTCTTCGTGTATTCTCTGCTATTAGTGACTTTGGAGTGACTCTTTGTTGCATGTTGAGGGATTGTTATATGATCTAATTATGTTATCATTGTTGAGAGAACTTGCACTAGTGAAAGTATGGACCCTAGGCCTTGTTTCAAAGCATTGCAGTACCGTTTTCGCTCACTTTTACCACTTGTTACCTTGCTGTTTTTATATTTTCAGATTACAAAAACCTACATCTACCATCCATATTACGCTTGTATCACCATCTCTTCGTCGAAAAAGTGCACCTATACAATTTACCATTGTATTGGGTGTGTTGGGGACACAAGAGACTCTTTGTTATTTGGTTGCAGGGTTGTTTGAGAGAGACCATCTTCATCCTACGCCTCCCATGGATTGATAAACCTTAGGTCATCCACTTGAGGGAAATTTGCTACTGTCCTACAAAACTCTGCACTTGGAGGCCCAACAACGTCTACAAGGATAAAGTTGCATAGTAGACATCAAGCTCTTTTCTATTGCCGTTGCCGAGGAGGTTAGTGCTTGAAGGTATATCTCCAGATCTTGCAATCGCATCTTTTAGTTTCTTGTCTTATCACTAGCTTACTCTATCAAAGAAAACTACAAAAAATGGAATTGTGGTTGCCTCATATGGTTCATATTTTTAATGTCTTTCGTGAAAATAAGGATTCCGATAATTTTGAAAAAGTGTTAGAAGAAGAATGCATTAAAATGTTTGGCACTAATTCTTTGAATGATGAGCATGATTGCAATGTTGTTAGTGTGAATTCTTTGAATATCCATGATGCTAATGATATGCAAAGCTACAAGCTTGGGGATGCTATGTTTGATGAAGATGGTATTTTTAGTCCCCCAAGTTTTGATGAGAAAATTTATTATGATGATAGCATGCCTCCTATTTATGATGATTATAATAATGAAAGTTGATTTGGAGAGGTCATGACTTTATTTAGTGATGAATCCACTATTTGGACGAGGTTCCAATTGATTATGAGAACAAAGTTGCTATCTATGATGATTATTGTGATGACATGTATGATATAAAAAATAATGCTAACCATGAAACTTTTCATCATGATTTTAATTTTCAATTGGATTATGCATCACATGATAGTTATTTTGTTGAGTTTGCTTCCACTACTATTGATGGGAACAAATTTGCTTATGTGGAGAGTAATAAAATTTCTATGCTTGTGCATCATGAAAATAATGCTTTATGTGATGGTTATATTGTTGAATTCATTCATGATGCTACTGAAAATTATTATTAGATAGGAACATATGCTTTTACATATCTCAATAATATCAAGTTTCCTCTCTATGTGTTGAAAATCTTGAAGTTATCCTTGTTTTGACTTCCTATGCTAGTTGATTCTTGTTCCCATGAATTGTTTGCTCACAAAATCCCTATGCATAGGAAGTGGGTTAGACTTAAATGTGCTAGTCATATGCTTCATGATGCTCCGATTATGTTTCAATTCTTATCTTTTGTGTGAGCATCATTGAAATCATCATGCCTAGCTACAAAGGCAATAAAGAAAAGCGCTTGCTGGGAGATAACCCTATAATTATACCTACTGTTTTTGTTTGTTCACATGATTAAGCTACTATAGTGATAATGTTTTATAGCTTTTGTTTCAATAAAGTGCCAAGTAAGACCTTTGGGATGATCTATGGTGATAGTTGATTTGATCTTGCTGAAAAATAGAAACTTTTGCGCTCAGGAAAATAATTATCGTTTTTAACATAAGCACGACAAAATACTGATTCTTTTTGAATAAGATTAAAAAACAAATTTCTCAGGTTGTCCTAATTTTTCAGAATTTTTGGAGTTACATAATTATTCGAGAGTTACAGATTACTACAGACTCTCCTGTTTTTGACAGATTCTGTTTTCGATGCATAGTTAGCTTGTTTCCTAGTTTTTGTGGCTTATATTGCTTAATATAAATTGTAGAAATGATTGGGTACAGTAGGAATCATATGAGAAAAATTATGAATCTTGTCATGACAGTACCTAAGTGGTGATTTGCTTTCTTATACTAACGGAGCTTACGAGTTTTCTGTTGAGTTTTGTGTTGTGAAGTTTTCAAGTTTTGGGTAAAGTTTTGATGAACTACGGAATAAGGAGTGGAAAGAGCCTAAGCTTGGGGATCCCCAAGGCACCCCAAGGTAATATTCAAGGACAACCAAGAGACTAAGCTTGGGGATGCCCCGGATGGCATCCCCTCTCTCGTCTTCATTCATCGGTAACTTTACTTGGAGCTATATTTTTATTCAGCACATGATATGTGTTTTGCTAGGAGCGACATTTTCTTTTATTAGGAATTGCTTGTTGTTATTTAGAGTAATGTTTTGCCTCTTTTAGTGTTGGGGAATGCAGTATTTCAAAAAAAATCCTACGATCACACAAGATCTATCTAGGAGATGCATAACAATGAGAGGGGAGAGTATGTGTACGTACACTCGTAGACCGAAAGCGGACGCGTTTAGTAACGCGGTTGATGTAGTCGAACGTCTTCGAGATCCAACCGATCCAAGTACCGAATGTACGGCACCTCCGCGATCAGCACACGTTCAGCTCGGTGATGTCCCTCAAACTCTTGATCCAGTTGAGGCCAAGGGAGAGTTCCGTCAGCATGACGGCGTGGTGACGGTGATGATGAAGTTTACCGGTGCAAGGCTTCGCCTAAGCACTATGGCGATATGACCGAGGTGTGTAACTTTGGAGGGGGGCACTGCACACGGCTAAAAGATCAACTTGTGTGTCCTAGGGTGCCCCCTCCCCACGTATATAAATGAGGGAGGAGGGGAGGGCCGGCCGTCCCCTAGGGCGCGCCTAAGAGGGGAGTCCTACTAGGACTCCTAGTCCTAGTAGGATTCCACCAAAAGGGAAAGAGGGGAAGGAAGGAGAGGGAGATGGAGTAGGAAAGGGGGCGCCGCCCCCTTCCCTTGTCCAATTCGGTCTGCACGG
>NC_041386.1:121933532-121947603 GCF_002162155.2 Triticum dicoccoides | reverse complement strand
CTGCCCTGGCTGCCCTCCTCTCTCTCCAATAAGGCCCATGGTGGCCCATAAGTTCCCCCGGGGGTTCCGGTAACCCCTCTGGCACTCCGTTTTTACCCGAAACTATCCGAAACACTTCCGGTGTCCGAATAACATGGTCCAATATATCAATCTTTACATCTCGACCATTTCGAGACTCCTCATCATGTCCGTGATCTCATCCGGGACTCCGAACAAACTTCGGTACATCAAATCACATAACTCATAATACAAATCGTAATCGAATGTTAAGCGTGCGGACCCTAGGGGTTCGAGAACTATGTAGACATGACCGAGACACATCTCCGGTCAATAACCAATAGCGGAAACTGGATGCTCATATTGGCTCCTACATATTCTACGAAGATCTTTATAGGTCAAACCGCATAACAACATACGTTGCTCCCTTTGTCATCGGTATGTTACTTGCCCGAGATTCGATCGTCGGTATCATCATACCTAGTTCAATCTCGTCACCGTCAAGTCTCTTTACTCGTTCCGTAATGCATCATCCAGTGGCTAACTCATTAGACACATTGCTTGCAAGGCTCAAAGTGATGTGCATTACTAAGAGGGCCTAGAGATACCTCTCCGATACACGGAGTGACAAATCCTAATATTGATCTATGCCAACTCAACAAACACCATCGGAGACACCTGTAGAGCATCTTTATAGTCACCCAGTTACGTTGTGCCATTTGATAGCACACAAGGTGTTCCTCCGGTATTCGGGAGTTGCATAATCTCATAGTCTGAGGAACATGTATAAGTCATGAAGAAAGCAATGGCAGAAAAACTAAACGATCATTATGCTAATCTAACAAATGGGTCTTGTCCATCACTTCATTCTCTAATGATGTGGTCCCATTCATCAAATGACAACACATGTATATGGCTAACCATCTTTGATTAACGAGCTAGTCAAGTAGAGGCATACTAGGGACACTCTGTTTGTCTATGTATCCACACATGTACTAAGTTTCCGGTTAATACAATTCTAGCATGAATAATAAATATTTATCATGATATAAGGAAATACAAATAACAACTTTATTATTGCCTGTAGGGCATATTTCCTTCAGTCTCCCACTTGCACTACAGTCAATAATCCAGATTACATAGTAATGATTCTAACACCCATGGAGTCTCGGTGCTGATAATGTTTTGCTCATGAGAGAGGCTTGGTCAACGGGTCTGCAACTTTCAGATCTGTATGTATCTTGCAAATATCTATGTCTCCCTCCTTGACTTGATCGCGGATGGAGTTGAAGCGTCTCTTGACGTGCTTGGTTATTTTGTGAAATCTGGATTCCTTTGCCAAGGCAATTGCACCAGTATTGTCACAAAAGATTATCATTGGACCCGATGCACTAGGTATTACACCTAGATCGGATATGAACCCCTTCATCCAGACTCCTCCATTTATTGCTTCCGAAGCAGCTATGTACTCCGCTTCACACATAGATCCCGCCAAGACGCTCTGCTTAGAACTGCACCAACTAACAGCTCCACCATTCAATAAAATACGTATCCGGATTGTGACTTAGAGTCATTCGGATTAGTGTCTAAACTTGCATCGACGTAACCGTTTACGATGAGCTCTTTGTCACCTCCTTAAACGAGACACATATCCTTAGTCCTTTTCAGGTATTTCAGGATGTTCTAGACTGTTGTCCAATGATCCACTCTTGGATTACTTTGGTACCTCCCCGCTAAACCAATAGCAAGGCACACATCAGGTCTGGTACACAGCATTGCATACATGATATAACCTATGGCTGAGGCATAGGGAATGACTTTCATTTTCTCTCTATCTTCTGGAGTGGTCGGGCATTGAGTCTGACTCAACTTCACACCTTGCAACACATGCAAGAACCCTTTCTTTGACTGATCCATTTTGAACTTCTTCAAAACTTTATCAAGGTATGTTCTTTGTGAACGTCCAATTAAGCGTCTTGATCTATCTCTATAGATCTTGATGCCTAATATACAAGCAGCTTCACCGAGGTCTTTCATTCAAAAATTCTTATTCAAGTATCCTTTTATGCTATTCATAAATTCAATATCATTTCGATCAACAATATGTCATCCACATATAATATCAGAAATGCTACAGAGCTCCCAGTCACTTTCTTATAAATACAGGCTTCTCCAAAAGTCTATATAAAACCACATGCTTTGATCACACTATCAAAGCGTATATTCCAACTCCGAGAGGCTTGCACCAGTCCATAAATGGGTCACTGGAGCTTGCACACTTTGTTAGCACCTTTTGGATCGACAAAACCTTCTAGTTGCATCATATACAACTCTTCTTTAAGATATCCATTAAGGAATGCAGTTTTGACATCCATTTACCAACTTTCATAATCATAAAATGCGGCAATTGCTAACATGATTCAGACAGACTTAAGCATCGCTACGGGTGAGAAGGTCTCATCGTAGTCAACTCCTTGAACTTGTTGAAAACCTTTCGCAACAAGTGGAGCTTTGTAGACAGTAACATTACTGTCAGCGCCAATCTTCTTCTTGAAGATCCATTTATTCTCTATTGCTTGCCGATCATCGAGCAAGTCAACCAAAGTCCACACTTTGTTCTCATGCATGGACCCCATCTCAGATTTCATGGCTTCAAGCCATTTCGCGGAATCTGGGCTCACCGTCGCTTCCTCATAGTTCGTAGGTTTGTCATGGTCAAGTAACATGACCTCTAGAACAGGATTACCATACCACTCTAGTGTGGATCTTACTCTGGTTGACCTACGAGGTTCGGTAGTAACTTGATCAGAAGTTTCATGATCATCATCATTAGCTTCCTCACTAATTGGTGTAGGAATCACTGGAGCTGATTTCTGTGATGGACTACTTTCCAATAAGGGAGAAGGTACAGTTACCTCATCAAGTTCTACTTTCCTCCCACCCACTTCTTTCGAGAGAAACTCCTTCTCTAGAAAGGATCCATTCTTAGCAATGAATATCTTGCCTTCGGATCTGCGACAGAAGGTGTACCCAACCATTTCCTTTGGGTATCCTATGAAGACACATTTCTTTGATTTGGGTTCGAGCTTATCAGGTTGAAGCTTTTTCACATAAGCATCGCTGCCCCAAACTTTAAGAAATGACAACTTGGGTTTCTTGCCAAACTACAGTTCATATGGTGTCATCTCAACGGATTTTGATGGTGCCCTATTTAACGTGAATGCAGACGTCTCTAAATCATAACCCCAAAACGATAGCGGTAATCAGTAAGAGAGATCATAGATCACACCATATCTAATAAAGTTTGGTTACGACGTTCGAACACACCATTATGATGTGGTGTTCTAGGTGGCATGAGTTGCGAAACTATTCTGCATTGTTTCAAATGAAGACCAAACTCATAACTCAAATATTCACCTCCACGATCAGATCATAGAAATTTTATTTTCTTGTTATGATGATTTTCCACTTCACTCTGAAATTCTTTGAACTTTTCAACTGTTCCAGACTTATGTTTCATTAAGTAGATATACCCATATCTGCTCAAATCATCTGTGAAGGTCAGAAAATAACGATACCCGCTGCGAGCATCAACACCCATCGGACCACATACATTAGTATGTATTATTTCCAATAAGTCTGTTGCTCGCTCTATTGTTCCGGAGAACGGAGTCTTGGTCATCTTGCCCATGAGGCATGGTTCGCAAGCATCAAGTGATTCCAAAAGCCCATCAACATAGAGTTTCTTCACGTGCTTTACACCAATATGACCTAAACGGCAGTGCCACAAATAAGTTGCACTATCATTATTAAACTTATATCTTTTGGCTTCAATACTATGAATATGTGTATCACTACTATCAAGATTCAATAAAAAATAGACCACTCATCAAGGGTGCATGACCATAAAAGATACTACTCATATAAATAGAACAACCATTATTCTCTGAGTTAAATGAATACAACCGTCTCGCATCAAAAAAGATCCAGATATAATGTTCATGCTTAACGCTGGCACCAAATAACAATTATTCGGGTATAATACTAATCCCGAAGGTAGACGTAGAGGTAGCGTTCCGACAACGATCACATCGACTTTTGAACCATTTCCCATGCGCATCGTTACCTCGTCCTTAGCCAATCTTCGTTTAATCCGTAGCCCCTATTTCGAGTTGCAAATATGAGCAACAGAACCAGTATCAAATACCCAGGCGCTACTACGAGCATTAGTAAGGTACACATCAATAACATGTACATCAAATATACCTTTCACTTTGCCATCCTTCTTATCCGCCAAATACTTGGGGCAGTTCCGCTTCTAGTGACCAGTCCCTTTGCAGTAGAAGCACTCAGTCTCAGGCTTAGGTCCAGACTTGGGTTTCTTCACTTGAGCAGTAACTTGCTTGTTGTTCTTCTTGAAGTTCCCCTTCTTCCCTTTGCCCTTCTTCTTGAAACTAGTGGTCTTGTTGACCATAAACACTTGATGCTCCTTCTTGATTTCTACCTCCGCAACTTTTAGCATTGCGAAGAGCTCGGGAATTGTTTTATCCATCCCTTGCATACTATAGTTCATCACGAAGCTTTTGTAGCTTGGTGGCAGTGATTTAAGAACTCTGTCAATGACATTATCATCAGGAAGATTAACTCCTAGTTGAGTCAGGTGGTTGTGGTACCAGACATTCTGAGTATATGTTCACTGACAGAACTATTCTCCTCCATCTTGCAGCTATAGAAATTATTGGAGACTTCATATCTCTCAATTTGGGCATTTTCTTGAAATATTAACTTCAACTCATGGAACATCTCGTATGCTCCATGACGTTCAAAACGTTGTTGAAGTCTCGATTCTAAGCCGTAAAGCATGGCACACTGAACTATCGTGTAGTCATAAGCTTTGCTCTGCCCAATGTTCATAACATCTGGTGTTGCTCCTGCAGCGGGTTTTGCACCTAGCGGTGCTTCTAGGACGTAGTTCTTCTATGCAGCAATGAGGATAATCCTCAGGTAATGGACCCAGTCCATGTAGTTGCTACCATCATCTTTCAACTTAGCTTTATCTAGGAACGCATTAAAGTTCAAAGGAATAGTAGCACGAGCCATTTATCTACAACAACATAGACATGCAAAATACTATCAAGTACTAAATTCATGATAAATTAAAGTTCAATTAATCATATTACTTAAGAACTCCCACTTAGATAGACATATCTATAGTCATCTAAATGATCACATGATCCATATCAACTAAACCATGTCCAATCATCATATGAGATGGAGTAGTTTTCAATGGTGAACATCACTATGTTGATCATATCTACTATATGATTCACGCTCGACCTTTCGGTCTCAGTGTTCCGAGGCCATATCTTCTTATGCTAGGCTCGTCAAGTTTAACCCGAGTATTCTGCATGTGCAAAACTGGCTTGCACCCGTTGTATGTGAACGTATAGCTTATCACACTAGATCATCACGTGGTGTCTCGGCACGACAAACTGTAGCAACGGTGCATACTCAAGGAGAACACTTAAACCTTGAAATTTAGCAAGAGAACATCTTATAATGCTACCGCCGTACTAAGCAAAATAAGATGCATAAAGGATAAACATAACATGCAATCAAAAATAAGTGATATGATATGGCCATCATCATCTTGTGCCTTTGATCTCCATCTACAAAGCACGGTCATGATCACCATCGTCACTGGCTTGACACCTTGATCTCCATCGTAGCATCATTGTCGTCTCACCAACTATTGCTTCTACGGCTATCGCTACCTCTTAGTGATAAAGTAAAGCAATTACATGGCGATTTTATTTCATACAATAAAGCAACAACCATATGGCTCCTGCCAGTTGCCGATAACTTTTACAAAACATGATCATCTCATACAACAATTTATATATCGTCACGTCTTGACCATATCACATCACAACATGCCCTACAAAAAAAAGTTAGACGTCCTCTACTTTGTTGTTGCAAGTTTTACGTGGCTGCTACGGGCTTCTAGCAAGAACCGTTCTTACCTACGCATCAAAACCACAACGATTTTTCATCAAGTGTGTTGTTTTAACCTTCAAAAAGGACCGGGCATAGTCAAACTCGATTCAACTAAAGCTGGAGAAATAGACACCCGCTAGCCACTTGTGTCCGAAGCACGTCGGTAGAACCAGTCTCATGAACGCGGTCATGTAATGTTGGTCCGGGTCGCTTCACCAACAATACCGCCGAATCAAAGTAAGAGGTTGTTGGTAAGTAGTATTACTATTCTCGCCCACAACTCTTTGTGTTCTACTCGTGCATATAACATCTACGCATAGACCTAGCACGGATGCCACTGTTGGGGAACATAGTATTTAAAAAAAATCCTACGATCACGCAAGATCTATCTAGGAGATGCATAGCAACGAGAGGGGAGAGTGTGTCTACGTACCCTCGTAGACCGAAAGCGGAAGCGTTTAGTAACGCGGTTGATGTAGTCGAATGTCTTCGCAATCCAACCGACCCAAGTACCAAACGTACGACACCTCCGTGATCAGCACACATTTAGCTCGGTGACGTCCCTCGAACTCTTGATCCAGTTGAGGCTGAGGTAGAGTTCCGTCAGCACGACGGTGTGGTGACGGTGATGATGAAGTTTACTGGTGCAGGGCTTCGCCTAAGCACTACGATATTATGACTGAGGTGTGTAACTATGGAGGGGTGCACCGCACACAGCTAAAAGATCAACTTGTGTGTCCTAGGTTGCCCCCTCCCCATGTATATAAAGGAGGGAGGAGGGGAGGGCCGGCCGGCCCCTAGGGCGCGCCCAAGAGGGGAGTCCTACTAGGACTCCTAGTCCTAGTAGGATTCCACCAAAAGGGAGAGAGGGGGAAGGAAGGAGAGGGAGAGGGAGTAGGAAAGGGGGGCGCCGCCCCCTTCCCTTGTCCAATTCGGACTGCAAGGGGGGGCGCGGCCTGCCCTGGCTGCCCTCTTGTCTCTCCAATAAGGTTTATGGTGGCCCATAAGTTCCCCCCAGGGGTTCCGGTAACCCCTCCGGCACTCCGTTTTTACCCGAAACTATCCGGAACACTTCCGGTGTCCGAATAACATGGTCCGATATAGCAATCTTTACGTCTCGGCCATTTCGAGACTCCTCGTCATGTCCGTGAGCTCATCTGGGACTCTGAACAAACTTTGGTACATCAAATCACATAACTCATAATACAAATCATCATCGAACATTAAGCGTGCGGACCCTACGGGTTCGAGAACTAGGTAGACATGACCGAGACACATCTCAGGTCAATAACCAATAGCGGAACCTGGATGCTCATATTGGCTCCTACATATTCTATGAAGATCTTTATCGGTCAAATCGCATAACAACATATGTTGTTCCCTTTGTCATCAGTATGTTACTTGCTCGAGATTTGATCGTCGGTATCATCATACCTAGTTCAATCTCGTCACCGGCAAGTCTCTTTACTCGTTTCGTAATGCATCATCCCGCGGCTAACTCATTAGACACATTGCTTACAAGGCTCATAGTGATGTGCATTACCGAGAGGGCCCAGAGATAACTCTCCGATACATGGAGTGCTAAATCCTAATCTTGATCTATGCCAACTCAAAAAATACCATCGGGGACACCTATAGAACATCTTTATAATCACCCAGTTACATTGTGACGTTTGATAGCACACAAGGTGTTCCTCCGGTATTCGGGAGTTGCATAATCTCATAGTCTGAGGAACATGTATAAGTCATGAAGAAAGCAATAGCAGAAAAACTAAGCGATCATTATGCTAAGCTAACGAATGGGTCTTGTCCATCACATCATTCTCTAATGATGTGATCCCGTTCATCAAATGACAACACATGTCTATGGCTAACCATCTTTGATTAACGAGCTAGTCAAATAGAGGCATACTAGGGACACTCTGTTTATCTATGTATCCACACATGTACTAAGTTTCCGGTTAATACAATTCTAGCATGAATAATAAACATTTATCATGATATAAGGAAATATAAATAACAACTTTATTATTGCCTCTAGGGCATATTTCCTTCATTTAGTTCAATAAAAAGGTCAACTATAGTCTTTACCATGCTTATTT
Organism: Triticum dicoccoides; assembly: GCF_002162155.2. Classification (NCBI taxonomy): domain Eukaryota; kingdom Viridiplantae; phylum Streptophyta; class Magnoliopsida; order Poales; family Poaceae; genus Triticum; species Triticum dicoccoides. Next base: position 121,939,507 of record NC_041386.1, on the reverse strand, counting down.
TTCAAGTCTATATGTTGTTCACTAGTGCAGAACCGGGCAATAGCACCGGTTCATAAGGCCCTTTAGTGCCGGTTTTGTGACCGGCGCTAAAATGTAGGCACTAAAGCCCCCCCCCCCCCTTTAGTACCGGTTCAGCACGAACCGGTGCTAAAGGGCAACCACGTGGCACGAGCCAGCTTCGGGGGCAGGGAGCCCTTTAGTACCGGTTGGTGTCACCAACCGGTATTAAAATGTTGGGGGGTTTTGGGTTTATGATTTCTTTTTCATTTAATTTTGTGTTTTCCATTTAATTCTTTTTCGTTTGCTGGTATTTTACGATACTACATATTGTACATGTTATGCATATATATAAATAGAATTTCTAGTAGAACCGATCATAATATATATATATATATCATCGAATGTCTCACAACCACCATTAATTAATTCACACATATATACACACATGTATATATATATATATATATACAATTTCTCCTAATTGGTGCCTTCGGAGCCAGTGGCATTAGCCTAGCTAATTGGTGCCTTCGGAGCACGATAACAATTGGAAGTGGTTCATGGGGGCGATAGCGAGTAATAGTATTCTACTTTGGGATCTATGACCTGGTCGAGCAAAAATCCCGCTATTTCCTCTTGAATTGCTTCTATGTGGTCCTATGCTAGGAGCTTGTCCTGCACCTCTTTGAACTGTTAATAAGGAGATCAATATGCATGTGTATTAGTTGTGTGACTAGATATCGATAATGGTGTAAAAATTGTGAATAGTGTTCTGACAATCGATATCGTACCCACTCCTGTCTTTGAGATTTGCTCCTTTCGGACGCCATCATGCGAATGTTCTCGCAAACGTAGTATGCACATAGATCATTCCCCGGTGCCTGCTTCAGGGCCTTTACGAGAATGGAATTTTGATCAGATAATAATTAATCAAGCATGATAATACAAGAGATGGCAGCTAGCTAGTACTACTTAATTACTTACCTTGGGTCGATACCATTTCAGACTTTGTTTCCATGGGCCTGGAGTGACCCTGATGAACTTTGCCCAAGCCCTGCCCGCCGACAAAGAAAATGAATAAATGGGTTATTAAATAGTTGTTATCAGGAAATGACGAACTAATTAAATAGGCCGAGATATAGTTAATAATGATTGAAATTACCTATTGACTATCCCCTTCATGATGGTGTAGTCACTTGCTTTCTTAAGTAGCGAGTATAGTACTTCAACTGTTCCTTCATCAACTTTAATGATTAACAAGATCCAGTGAAATCTGCATGCACACATGTTTGCATGTCTTAATTAAGCAGGCATATGTAAGCAAAAACATGTAGCTATAGCTAGTAGGGAAAAACAGAATTTGTAGTACAAGACAGTGTGACTCACTGGAAGTTGTAAGGAAGTAGTATATCTTCATTGTATTTGAGTTCCTTGAAGAACTGTAGCATGCTTTCCTCTACACATTTTGCGTGATATGGATCTATTTTCCATGTGTATTCATTAATGGTATTTGGGTCAACGAACCCAATGCCATAGCGTCCACCTTCTTTCATTTTATAAATCTTCATCCCGCATAATACCACAGAAAAGAATATAGTGAGGATAATTACAGGTAATGATTGATCAAAATGATCAGCTAGCTTGAGACTTAAATTACAGAAAGAAATCACTTACAAACAATAGCAACTGACGATAGATTTGTCGAGTGCGTCTTTATTGTATAGCTGAAAAAGTTCTGAATACTCAACGGTCACAGCTTTCTTATGGTAGTAATGCTCCTCGTTGACATTCACCATGAGGGACTCTCGATTGGAAATCTTGGTAATGTCCATGTACCATTGATGCAATTCATACATTCTTGTTGGGAGCTTATTGACCTCCTCTGCCTCGACCAAAGGTTGGCCCCGGGCATATTTCCGTTTTATTTCCTCCTCTCTAGTCGGAGACATGGGCTCGATATCGAGGAGTTGTCCAACAGTGATCCCGATCGATTCAGCCTGTGCAATATGCTCCTCGGTTATTACCACATCGCCCACCCCGGGAACATGGATGGTTTGCCCACAATAATATTGGGCACGCCTACTCTCATGTGTTGTTGGCACAACAAGCGGGGGGATTGATTGCGCCACCTGTTCTCCCAGCTGGGGAACAGTTTTACCGCATTTTTTGCCAGCTGATTTGCTCGAACTCGAGCTCGCCACTTTCTGTAGACGTGCTCGATTTAACTTCCTGAGGTGGCACTCATAGTCTGTGTCAACAGGCTTGGGAGCTGGTGATCTAGCCATACGAATGAAGTGGTCAATCTTTTCCATAGGCACTTTCTCCCTTGGCGGCGGTGGCGGTTTTGGTGCAAAATGGGCTTCCACCTCGGCCTTCGATATGGCTACGTTTTCCTCCTCAGACTTGTCGTAAGGCCTCTGCGAAGAGGCGCGAGGCTTGGACCATATTGAAATCGCTTTCCTCCGCCTGTACTTGCAGTCCTACCTCGACTTGTACCGCTACGCACCATAGATGAGGCGGCTCTCTTTCGTGATTGCTGAGGCGGCAAAGACGGCTGACGTGGCTGAGTTGGAGGAGGAGTGGCCTGAAGCTGTGTCGGACTTGTAGGAGGAGTGGCCTGAAGCTGTGCCGGACTTGGAGGAGGAGTGGCCTAACGCTTTGCCGGACTTGGAGGAGGAGTGGCCTGAAGCTGTGCCGGACTTGGAGGAGGAGTGGTCTGACGTGTTGGTGGACTTGGAGGAGCGGGAGTCTGCTGACTTGGTGGCGGACTACGACGAGGAGTCGGATGACGCGGTGTCGGTGGCCTTCGAAAGATGATGCAATCCTTTCTCCATAGGATGATACGATGGTTGGCCTCTCCTAGTGTGTGCTCATCGTCACCTCCAGGAATGTCAAGCTCTAGCCCCGAATATTGGTCCACCACCTCATCAACGAAGACACGAGCATAGCCCGCTGGAATCGGGCTGCAATGGAAGGTTGCCTCAGTGGGATTTGTAAAAGCAAGGGCGTCCGCCACCTTCATGGATATGTTCTTCATTTTGAAGTGTACCTCGCAGTTAGTGTTCTCCATGATGTCATCCACTGGGTAGCTATCCAACAATGCGTCGCCCGGGGCGGAACCCATGCTGCTTCTCGGCATGGATGGGACAGTGCTATCCATTGGTGGATCATCCGCTAGCTGCTAAGACCCCCTTTGCTGGCTAAGTGAGTCGATCTGCTCCTGCTGCCGCTGGAATTTGATTGCCAAATCCGCGTGCGCTGATTCTAGTCCTTGAAGGTGTTCATAGTCTAGCTTCCTCTGCTCCTCCTCCATCTTCATCTTCTTCTCCTCTGCAATCTTGTTTCTCACACGGGTTCTATAGTCGGCGTTCCAGTCCGAAAACCCCTCATACCACGGAATAGCGCCCATGCCTCGTGTTCTTCCTGGGTGTTCAGGATTTCCCAGGGCACGCGTAAGCTCGTCGTTCTCTCTGTTGGGCTCGAACAACCCGGATCGAGCCTCTTCTATTCCAACAAGTAGCTTATCTTCGGCTCCGTCCAGACATGCCTTCTTGGAAACTTTGCCTGTCTTCGGGTCCAACTCCCCCCCATGCGCATAGAACCAAGTCCTGCACCTGGGGGGCCAGCTCAATGTTTCTGGAGTGACACCTGCATCCAGCATCTCTTTCTCAGACTTATCCCACTTAGGCATTCCCACCGCATAGCCACCTGGCCCCAGCTTATGGAACTTATCCTTTTTTGCGGCATTGGCCTTGTTTATTCTCGACCGTTCCTTAGATAATTCCGAATCCTTGAATTTCACGAAATCGTCCCAATGAGCACTTTGGTTCTCTAGTGTTCCCTCGAATACTGGAGTCTTCCTTCCTCCGTTGACGTACTTGGCCCATTCACGAATCTTGTGGTTCTTGAATGCAACCGCCATCTTCCTAAGAGCAGCGTCCTTGACTTTCTCCACATCTTCATTTGTGAAATGATCTGGTAGGGTGAAATGTTCCATGAGCGTTTCCCAAAGCAAATGTTTTTGTCTGTCGTCGAAAAAATTAACTCTTGGACATGGCTTTGCTGGCTCTCTCCATTCTTGAAGGGAGATCGGGAGTTGGTCCTTCACAAGAACTCCGCACTGATGAACGAACTTGTCCGCAATCTTCTTAGGCGCGAATGGTTCGCCATTAGGTCTGATTGCCTCGATATTGTACTTTACGCCCTCCTTCAACTTTTTGTTCGGGCCTCGTTTCATCCTGTTGCCTGAAGATTTGCTCGATCCGGATGGCTGAAAGAAGAAAGATCGATTCGTTAATATATCTTCAAGTCATTTAAAACATGTGATGATCACCAGATGCCTACTTATATAAATATATATACCTCGCCGGTCTTTGTTGTTTCAAGATCAACATTTTCATAGTCATAGTTCATGACTTCATCAATTCGGCCGTCGCGATCGAATATCATATCACCCTCCCCGGTGTTGTTTAGATATTCGGAGCCGTCATAATCTTCTTCATTCTGATCATCATCTGGCCCGCGAGGATTGCGTATGATATTGAACAGGGCCTCTTCTCCCTCTCTGCCGGTATTGTCCGCCATAGGTTTGTTTAACTAATCCAAAAGAAATATATTCAAATTACAATGCATGGATGCAATCAATTAATAAGGAAAAACTGAATCAATCATAGTACATAATAAGCATCATCGAATATAATCTCGAATACGTCGTCTCGAATAATAGATATAATCTCGAATACATCGTCTCGAATAATAGATATAATCTCGAATACATCATCTCGAATAATAGATTAATCTCGAATACATCATCTCGAATAATAGATATAATCTCGAATACACCGTCTCGAATAATATATAATCTCGAATACATCGTCTCGAATATTATATATCGAGTACATCACTGGCTAGGTAGCTAATAAAGATCGAATACTACAGAAGAATCTAGGACACTTGCGGTTCCTGCGGCGCGGGCGGTGGACACCCAAAGAGAAGGAACCCTCACATGATCATAGCTGAAGTGAGATCCCTGAAGAAACTGCCAGGTATTGGAGAACCTGCCGCCCTCTAACGCAACCATGTAGCGATGGACATGCTCGTCCTCCTCCCCGACACGGCGACGTACCACCTCCAGCGGGGCCGGCTCCCTCCGCACCCAAACTGGCCCACGCGAACGCCACCAAACAAGATCAGGGTCGACGACGGGACCCGGGGCCGGGTTCCTCATCAAGCGGTACGCCCCTCCAGGTAGCACCTCCCAGTGCCAGCCCGGCGGAGCCCAGTCCCGGACATGGGTCAGCCGGACATCGTTGCGGATGGGTCGACGGCGAGGATGCGGGCCGGGCATCGTCGAGAACAAATACTAGCTATATGCCCGCAAAAAGTAACATTTTTTAATGATTGGATTTTGATAACTAAAATTTCTAACATTTCTATATAACTAACATTCCTATAACATTTCTAACAATGCTATATAACTAACATTTCTAATATTTCTATGACTAAAGAACAGAAGAAAAAAATTATAACATTTCTATATATATATATAACTAACATTTGTATAACATTTCTAATATTTCTATAACTAAAAAAATTAAAATTTCTAACTTTTTTATAACTATTTCTATAACTAAAAAACAGAAAAATTTCTAACATTTCTAACTATTTTATAACTATTTCTATAACTAAAAAACAGAAAAATTTCTAACAATTCTAACGTTTCTATAACATTTCTAACAATGCTATATAACTAACTATTTCTATAACTAAAAAAAGAAAAATTTCTAACATTTTTATAACTATTTCTATAACTAAAAAACTAAAAAAAATGTATGTGTGTGTGCTCACCGGCGAGGCAAGAGGCGACGGGGGGCGGCGACGGGGATGGCGACGGGCGCGGCGACGACGGGGATGGCGACGACGGGGACAGGGACGGGGCGGCGACGACAGGGACGGGCCGGGGCGGCGACGACGGGGAC
>NC_041386.1:121931551-121933301 GCF_002162155.2 Triticum dicoccoides | reverse complement strand
GCGCGGCGGTGACGACGGGGACGACGGGGACGGGGACGACGGAGCGGTGACGACGGGGACGGGGCAGCGACGAGGGATATGGAGACGGGGGCGGCGGGCGGCGGGGCAGAGGAGAAGAAGCAGATGAGAAACTGAGATTTTTGAAGTGTTTAGTTATATAGGATGGACCTTTAGTACCGGTTGGAGCCACCAACCGGTACTAAAGGCCTGTTTTGGCCAGGCCAAGCGGCGGGAACCGCACCCCTTTAGTACCGGGTGGTGGCTCCAACCGGTACTAAAGACCCCCCCTTTAGTACCGGTTTGAGCCACCACCCAGTACTAAAGAGGGTGCGCTGCGAAATGTTTAGTCCCGGGGGTCCGCACTGGTTTTATAAGCCCCAGTGCGGTAGCTCCCTCGAGCTCCTCTCCAAAGCAGGCCTACTGGGCCTTTGCGGGCCTGCATCCTGGCCCAACAACGGGTTGGGTTTCTAGTCGTATGCAGGCCGCTGTGGCGCAGTAGGTGGGCTTTTTTCTTATTTTTTTTCTTTATTTATTTTTGTTTGAGTTGTTTTTTTGCTGTATTTAGAGTTTCTTTGTGAATATTTTTGCTTTAGGTACAAAAAATTACAAACTTTCTATTAGTACCGGTAGTTTACAAATTTTAATAGTTTAAATTTTGATTTATTTGAAATTTGTGTGAATAACTAGTTTGTGAATAACTTAACTTTGAGAATAGATTTTTCAATGATTCTTTTTTCTTATGTTTAATATTAGTGTGTTTTATCATTATATTCAATTTGGTAATGCTTAGGTTATTTAAAAAATGAAATGCCTTTTGTAACAGATGAGTTTTCGTCCGAAACCCTGATACTACGAAAGAGATTGTCCATTTAGTACACGAAGTGCATCCAGTTTTTGCGGCAACCCTCTCTACTTTTTTGCACATGCTATGTGGGTGAAATTATGATACCATGCCAACTTTCAACCTTTTCTGAGTTCATTTGAAATGCTTTTCAATTTCAGGGTCATTTAGCGTTTCAAATGCCAGAACACATAACTACCCTAACTATTACAGAGATTCCCTCATGGGTGTGAAACACAGAAGAAAGTGATGATAGTGAAGCCGATCACATCCCAGATCTTTGGGTGTGAAACTTTTTCTTCGCATGTGTCCCTTTGCGCCGTAACCATGGAAAATCTTCATCATTTAATGGGATGCTCGGGTCAATATTCACTGTGAATGGAGCAATTTCATCAAACTTTTCATAATCTTCTGACATGTCTGTCTTGTCATCCACTCCCACGATGTTTCTCTTCCCAAAAAGAACTATGTGCCGCTTTGGCTCATCATACGATGCATTCGCTTCCTTATCTTTTCTTTTTCTTGGCTTGGTAGACATGTCCTTCACATAGAAAACCTGTGCCACATCATTGGCTAGGACGAATGGTTCGTCTGCATACGCAAGATTGTTGAGATCCACTGTTGTCATTCCATAGTGCGGGTCTTCCGTTACCCCGCCTCGTGTCATATTGACCCATTTGCACCGAAACAAAGGGACCTTCAAACCACGTCGATAGTCAAGTTCCCATATGTCCTGTATATAACCATAATATGTTTCCTTTCCTGTCTTGGTTTCTGCATCAAAGCGGACACCACTGTTTTGGTTGGTGCTCTTCTTATCTTGGGCGATCGTGTAAAATGTATTACCATTTATCTCGTACCCTTTGAAAGTCATTACATTCGAAGATGGTAACTGGGACAACAAGTACA
>NC_041386.1:121897243-121931464 GCF_002162155.2 Triticum dicoccoides | reverse complement strand
GTCATCTTCAATAGAGGTGTCATGCATGGTACGTGTCTGCAACCAGCTGGCGAAACTCCTGGTTTGTTCATGTGTAATCCAGTCATCAGACCGCTCCCGGTGTTTGGAGCGTAGCAAATTCTTGTGTTCATCCATATACTGAGCCACCAAGGCGGAATTCTGTAGAACTGTGTAGTGTGCTTCAGTGAGAGAATGTCCGTCCATACATATTATTTGTTCCCCTCCTATCGTGCCTTTTCCATCCAGTCTGCCCTTATGCCGCGATTCAGGAACACCAATCGGCTTAAGGTCAGGAATAAAGTCAATACAAAACTCAATGACCTCCTCATTTTCATGGCCCTTGGAGATGCTTCCTTCTGGCCTAGCACGGTTATGAACATATTTCTTTAAGACTCCCATGAACCTCTCAAAGGGGAACATATTGTGTAGAAATACAGGACCCAAAACGTTAATCTCTTCGCATAGGTGAACTAGGACGTGCGTCATGATGTTGAAGAAGGATGGTGGGAACACCAACTCGAAACTGACAAGACATTGCACCAAATCATTCTCTAACCTTGGTATGATTTCTGGATCGATTACCTTCTGAGAGATTGCATTGAGAAATGCACATAGCTTCACAATGGCTAATCGAACGTTTTCCGGTAGAAGCCCCCTCAATGCAACCGGAAGCAGTTGCGTCATAATCACGTGGCAGTCATGAGACTTTAGGTTCTGGAACTTTTTCTCTGCCATGTTTATTATTCCCTTTATATTCGACGAGAAGCCAGACGGTACCTTAATACTAAGAAGGCATTCAAAGAAGATTTCCTTCTCTTCTTTGGTAAGAGCGTAGCTTGCATGACCCTGATGTATGCCGTCTTTTCCGTGCATACGTTGCTGGTCCTCCCGTGCCTCAGGTGTATCTTTTGTCTTCCCATACATGCCCAAGAAGCCAAGCAGGGTCACACAAAGATTCTTCGTCATGTGCATCACGTCAATTGCGGAGCAGACATCTAGGTCTTTCCAATAGGGCAGGTCCCAAAATATAGATTTCTTCTTCCACATGGGTGCGCGTCCGTCAGCGTCATTCAGAACAGGTTGTCCACCAGGACCCTTTCCAAAGACCACCTTAAAATCCTTGACCATATCATGTACATCAGCACCAGTACGGTGGCGAGGCTTCGTCCGGTGATCCGCCTCACCTTTGAAATGCTTGCCTTTCTTTCTTACGGGATGCCTGCTCGGAAGAAATCGAAGATGTCCCACGTACACATTCTTCTTACAAGTATCCAAATATATACTGTCGGTATCGTCCAAACAGTGTGTGCATGCGCGGTATCCCTTGTTTGTCTGTCCTGAAAGGTTACTGAGAGCAGGCCAATCATTGATGGTCACGAACAGCAACGCCTTTAGGTCAAATTCTTCCCCCATGTGCTCATCCCACGCACGTACACCTGTTCCATTCCACAGTTGTAAGAGTTCTTCAACTAATGGCCTTAGGTACACATCAATGTCATTGCCGGGTTGCTTAGGGACTTGGATGAGCACTGACATCATAATGAACTTCCGCTTCATGCACAACCAAGGAGGAAGGTTATACAAACATAGAGTCACAGGCCAGGTGCTATGGTTGCTGCTCTACTCCCCAAAAGGATTAATGCCATCTGCGCTTAGACCAAACCATATGTTCCTTGCGTCATCTGCAAACTCCTTCCCGTACTTTCTTTCGATTTTTCTCCATTGTGACCCGTCAGCGGGTACTCTCAACTTTCCGTCTTTCTTACGGTCTTCTCTGTGCCATCGCATCACCTTGGCATGCTCTTTGTTTTGGAACAAACGTTTCAACCGTGGTATTATAAGAGCATACCACATCACCTTGGCAGGAATCTTCTTCCTAGGGCGCTCGCCCTCGACATCACCAGGGTCATCGCGGCTGATCTTATAGCGCAATGCACCGCATACCGGGCAAGCGTTCAAATCCTCGTACTCACCGCGATAGAGGATGCAATCATTAGGGCATGCATGTATCTTCTGCACCTCTAACCTTAGAGGGCAGACAACCTTCTTTGCTTGGTACGTACTCTCGAGCAATTCGTTGTCCTTTGGAAGCATATCCTTTATCATTACCAGCAACTTTTCAAATCCCTTGTCAGATACACCATTCTCTGCCTTCCATTGCAGCAATTCCAGTGTGGTGCCCAGCTTTTTCTTGTCACCTTCGCAATTCGGGTACAACAATTTTTTGTGATCCTCTAACATGCGCTACAACTTCTTCTTCTCCAAATCACTTGTGCAGTTTCTCTTTGCATCGGTAATGGCCCGACCTAGATCATCAACGGGCTCATCCGATGCCTCTTCTTCAGCTTCTTCCCGCATTGCCGGCTCAGCTTCTTCCCGCATTACCGGCTCAGCTTCTTCCCTCATTGTTGTATCATCGTATTCAGGGAACCCATGGCCAGGATAGCTGTCTTCTTCTTCATTGTCTTCCATCATAACCCCTCTTTCTCCATGCTTGGTCCAAAAATTATAGTGGGCATGAAACCAGACTCAAACAGGTGGACGTGAATGGTTCTTGACGTAGAGTAATTGTGACCATTCTTACAGCCAGCTCATGGACAATGCATAAAACCATCCGCTCGCTTGTTTGCCTCAGCTGCAAGCAGAAAAGTACGCACGCCATTAATGAACTCGGGAGAGCATCGGTCATCGTACATCCATTGCCGGCTCATCTTCAATACACAGCACCGAAAACATCAAATTAATACAATACATAAAGTTCATACATAAAGAGCATACAACACTTCAATGCAACAAACAAATAACTCTATAGCTAAAGAATTTAAATGCAACAACAAATGCGATCAAGATCGCAATTAAGGTAACAATTGATCCAACAGCATAATGATACCAAGCCTCACTATGAATGGCATATTTTCTAATCTTTCTAATCTTCAAGCGCATTTTCTCCATCTTAATCTTGTGATCATCGACGACATCGGCAACATGCAACTCCAATTCCATCTTCTCCCCCTCAATTCTTTTCAATTTTTCCTTCAAATCCTCGTTTTCTCTTTCAACTAAATTTAACCTCTCGACAATAGGGTCGGTTGGAATTTCGGGTTCAACTACCTCCTACATACAAATATCTATGTCAACTTGATGGGCATAATTTGTCATAAACACGAAATGCAATGAATAGTTTTAAAAGAGAATATACCACATCCGAATCATAACCCGGACGAGGGCCGACGGGGACGGATATCAAAACCATGGCACTATGCATAACAAACAACGTATGGGTAAGATAATTATATGAGTAACTATATATCCAAATCACACAAACATCATTTTTTATATAAAACTTCATGAACAAGAGGCTCACCACAAGGTGGTGCCGGCGACGGGACGTTGTGAGCGATCGACGGTGGTTACGACGGAGATTTAGAAGGTACTAAGTAAACCACACCTACATATGCAAAACTAAGTGTTATTTTTTACCTCAAATTGCATATAAATCAAATACTAGCACATATATATAATTCCTCCCAAATTACTAAACTCAAAAATCAATCACTATATAAAGCATTGCACGAGCTAATCTAGCAATGAGAGATGAAAGGAAAGAGTTGCTAACCTTTGTGATCATTTGAATGGATGGGGGCCTTCAAATCTTGGGCAAAATGTGTGATGAGCTTGAGAGGAAGAGGGAAAAGAATAGAGAGGAGAGGGGAAAGGGGAAAGCGAGCTCGGGTGGACGAAGGGTCTATGTACGACGACCTTTAGTACCGGTTCGTGATACGACCCGGTAATAAAGGTGCTGGAGGGGCCTCGGACTGACAACATCCTGCCACCACTCACTTTAGTACCGGTTCGTGGCACGAACCAGTGCTAAAGGTTCGCCATGAACTGGTACTAATGAGAGCGGCCCGGCTAGCCGTTGGAACCGGCACTAATGTACACATTAGTGCCGGCTCAAATTCAAACCGGCACTAATGTGCTTCACGTTTGACCGGTACTAATGAAAGTTTGCTGTTATGTTTTGAATAGTTGTGAATAGTCAGAACATGAGAAAATCCTGAAATTTAGAGAATGAGTAACAACAAATTTTCTACTATGTGGTAATTTTTCAGAATTTTTGGAGTTAGGGAAGTATGATTCCTCTTGCATTCTTTACAGACTGTTCTGTTTAGACAGATTGCTGTTATGATTGCATTGTTTGCATATGTTTGCTTGTTTAATGATTTTATTTGAGGATTGTAGTATTAAATATGCAGAGGCATTTACTATGCAATGTTAAATGATAATTTTAGTGATTTGCTACAGTAGAGAATGATAAGGTTTATGCGTTGATTTATACTAACTTATCTCACGAGTTCTTGTTGAGTTTTGTGTGGATGAAGTTTTTAAGAATTAGGAAAACCGTGATATGAGAGGAATTAAGGACACACAGAAGCTCAAGCTTGGGGATGCCCAAGGCATTCCAAGTTAATATTTCAGGAATTCTCAAGCATCTAAGCTTGGGGATGCCCCGGTAGGCATCCCACCTTTCTTCTTCAACAACTATCAGTCAGTTTTAGTTGAGCCTAAGTTTTTGCTTCTTCACATGATATGTGATATCCTTGCAATGTCATTTTATTTTGTTTTGATTGTTGTTTGAGTAAAGTACTTAAGATCTGAAATTTTATTTATGAGAAGGAGTCTTCACATAGTTACATAATTATTCGACTACTCATTGATCTTCACTTATATCTTTTGGAGTAGTTTGTCATTTGCTCTAGTGCTTCACTTTTATCTTTTTAGAGCACGGTGGGTGTTTTATTTTGAATAAATTGATGAACTCTCATGCTTCACTTATATTATTTTGAGAGTATTTAAAAAACATCATAATTTGCTTAGGTTTTGAATTTAGTCCTAATATGATGGGCACCCAAGAGGGATATAATAAAAACTTTCATATAAAGTGCATTGAATACTATGAGAAGTTTGATTCTTTATGATTGTTTTGAGATATGAGGATGATGATATTAGAGTCATGCTAGTGAGTAGTTGTGAATTGGAGAAATACTTGTGTTAAGTTTTGTGAGTCCCGTAGCATGCACGTATGGTGAACCGTTATGTGATGAAGTTCGAGCATGCTTTATTTATTGATTGTCTTCCTTATGAGTGGCGGTCGGGGACGAGCGATGGTCTTTTCCTACCAATCTATCCCCATAGGAGCATGCGCGTAGTACTTTGTTTCGATGACTAATAGATTTTTGCAATAAGTATGTGAGTTCTTTACGACTAATGTTGAGTCCATGGATTATACGCACTCTCACCCTTCCACCATTGCTAAGCCTTTCTAGTGCCATGCAACTTTCACCGGTACCGTACACCCACCATATACCTTCCTTTAAAAAGCCACCATACCTACCTATTATGGCATTTCCATAGTCATTTCGAGATATATTGCCATGCAACATTCCACCGTTTCGTTTATTAAGACACGTTTCACCATTTTCATATTACTTTGCATGATCATGTAGTTGACATCGTATTTGTGGCAAAGCCACCGTTCATAATTCTTTGATGCATGTCACTCTTGATTCATTGCACATCCCGGTACATCGCTGGAGGCATTTATATGGAGTCATATTTTGTTCTAAGTATCGAGTTGTAATTCTTGAGTTGTAAGTAAATAAAAGTGTGATTATGTTCACTATTAGAGCATTGTCCCATGTGAGGAAAGGATGATGGAGACTATGATTCCCCCACAAATCGGGATGAGACTCTGCACGAAAAAAAAGAAGCCAAAAAAACAAAAAAATGAGAGAAAAGAGAGAAGGGGCAATGTTATTATCCTTTTCCCACACTTGTGCTTCAAAGTAGCACCATGATCTTCATGATAGAGAGTCTCCTATATTGTCACTTTTATATACTAGTGGGAATTTTTCATTATAGAACTTGGCTTGTATATTCCAATTATGGACTTCCTCAAATTGCCATAGGTCTTCGTGAGCAAGCAAGTTGGATGCACGCCCACTTAGGTTCTTTTTGAGCTTTCATAAACTTATAGCTCTAGTGCATCCGTTGCATGGCAATCCCTACTCATTCACATTGATACCTATTGATGGGCATCTCCATAGCCCGTTGATACGCCTAGTTTATGTGAGACTATCTCCCTCTTTTTGTCTTCTCCACAACCACCATATTCTATTCCATCTATAGTGCTATGTCCATGGATCACGCTCATGTATTGCGTGAAAGTTGAAAAAGTTTGAGAACATCAAAAGTATGAAACAATTGCTTGGCTTGTCATCGGGTTTGTGCATGTTTTGAATATTTTGTGTGATGAAGATGGAGCATAGCCAGACTATATGATTTTGTAGGGATAAGATTTCTTTGGCCATGTTATTTTGAGAAGACATAATAGCCTTGTTAGTATGCTTGAAGTATTATTGTTTTTATGTCAATATTAAACTTTTTTTTGAATCTTATGGATCTGAATATTCTTGCCACAATAGAGAAGATTACATTGATAAATATGTTAGGTAGCATTCCACATCAAAAATCATGTTTTTATCATTTACTTACTCGAGGATGAGCAAGAATTAAGCTTGGACGTATCTATAATTTTTGATTGTTCCATGCTATTATATTATCAATCTTGGATGTTTTATATCCATTTATATGCTAATTTATATGATTTTTGGGAATAACCTATTAACCTAGAGCCTAGTGCCAGCTTTTGTTTTTTCATTGTTTTTGAGTTTTATAGAAAAGGAATATCAAACGGAGTCCAAACTAGCTGAAAATTTACGATGATTTTTTATAGATTAGAACAAGCCCCTGAAGCAAAAGAGTTGGGCCAGAAGAGCCACGAGGCCTCCACAAGAGGGGAGGGCACGCCCACCCCCCTAGGGCGCGCCCTCCATCCTTGTCGTCACCTCGTGGACCCCCCTGACTTGTTCCCGACGCCAAAAATTCCTATAAATATAGAAACCCCCAGAAATAAACCTAGATCGGCAGTTCCGCGGCCGCAAGCTTCTATGCCCACGAAAAACCAATCGGGACCCTGTTCCGGCACCCTGCTGGAGGGGGAAATCATCACCGGTGGCCATCTTCATCATCCCGGTGCTCTCCATAACGAGGATGGAGTAGTTCACCCTCGGGGCTGAGGGTATGTACCAGTAGCTATGTGTTTGATCTCTCTCTCTCTCTCGTGTTCTTGATTTGGCATGATCTTGATGTATCGCGAGCTTTGCTATTATAGTTGGATCTTATGATGTTTCTCCCCCTCTACCTTCTTGTAATGGATTGAATTTTCCCTTTGAAGTTATCTTATTGGATTGAGTCTTTAAGGATTTGAGAACACTTTATGTATGTCTTGCATGTGCTTATCTGTGGTGACATTGGGATATTCACATGATCTACTTGATGTATGTTTTGGTGATCGGCTTGCGGGTTCTGTGACCTTGTGAACCTATGCATAGGGGTTGGCACACGTTTTCGTCTTGACTCTCCGGTAGAAACTTCGGGGCACTCTTTGAAGATCTTTGTGTTGGTTTGAATAGATGAATCTGAGATTGTGTGATGCATATCGTATAATCAAACCTGCAGATACTTGTGGTAACATTGGAGTATCTAGGTGACATTAGGGTTTTGGTTGATGTGGGTCTTAAGGTGTTATTTTAGTATGAACTCTAGGGCTGTTTGTGACACTTATATGAATTTCCCAATAGATCGATCAGAAAGAATAACTTTTAGGTGGTTTCATACAGCATCATCACTGATACTAGCTCCAATTTTACAGCTGATGAGGTGAAAAACGGGTGTGCTAGCTTGGGCATTAAACTCGACTATGCATCTGTCTACCACCCTCAAACAAACGGTCAGGTTGAACGGGCTAATGGCCTGATAATGAGTGGCATTAAACCCTGACTCGTGCGCTCCCTACGGGAGTCGAATAAGCACTGGGTTGAGGAACTCGATTCCGTACTCCGGGGGCTGCGGACTACACCTAACTGAACAACCGGATATACACCTTTCTTCATGGTGTACGGGGCAGAAGTTGTCCTGCCTGCAACATTATTCATGAATCACCTCGAGTGCGCATGTACGAAGAGCGAGAAGCCAAGCTCGATCAGTGGGATGACCTAGACGGCCTCGAAGAGGAGCGGATATTGCACAAGCCCATTCCTCATTTTATCAATAACAGGCGAGGCGATACCAAAGCAGAGAAGTGTGAGCCAAGACATATAATGTCGGTGACCTCGTCTTGCGTCTCCCGGAGAAGAAGAAGGATAAGCTCAAACCAAAATGGGAGGGGGGCCTTCATCATAGATGAAGTTCTCATAGGAGGAGCCTATCGCCTTCGTAATGCATCGGATAACCGCCTTGAGCCGAATCCATGGAACGCAGCTCGGCTCCGATGATTCGATGGATAGTTCGGTGGCACCTTTTTTTTACTATGACTAGGTTCCTTTTTCTCCTCTCCTTTTTATTTTTTTCCTTTGTATATCCTAGAGTATGTTCGGATCTACCGAACTATTAGGGGTACACATCTTTAAATGTACACACCCCACCGTAACTGGGGGCTTCTTTGATGAAGCTTATTACTAAAAGCTTGTGGCTTACATTGTTTATGTCGTTTGTTCTTTTTGCCATTATATGCACCTCTATGACTTAAGTTTTTGCCAAGCTGGGTTGCCTCGCTCCTGTGTTTATACCTGATACGTCTCCAAATGCCACGAAACTTTACGGAGATTTTTTATGGACCAGAAGACACGTAATGGGCCTTGGCTGCGCCTGGGGGGTGCTCTGAGGAGAGCATAACCCACCAGGGCGTGCCAGGAGGCCCAGGCGTGCCCTGTGTTGGGGAACATAGTAATTTCAAAAAATGTCCTACGGACATGCAAGATCATGGTGATGCATAGCAACGAGAGGGGAGAGTGTTGTCCATGTACCCTCGTATACCGAAAGAGGAAGTGTTAGCACAACGCGGTTGATGTAGTCGTACGTCTTCACGATCCGATCGATCAAGTACCAAACATACGACACCTCCGAGTTCAGCACACGTTCAGCCCGATGACGTCCCTTGAACTCCGATCCAGCTGAGTGTTGAGGGAGAGTTTCATCAGCACGACGGTGTGGTGACGATGTTGATGTTCTATCGACGCAGGGCTTCGCCTAAGCACCGCTACAGTATTATCGAGGTGGACTATGGTGGAGGGGGGCACCGCACACGGCTAAAAGATCAAACAGATCAATTGTTGTGTCTCTAGGGTGCCCCCTGCCCCTGTATATAAAGGAGTAAGGGGGTGCGGCCGGCCAAGGGAGAGGGCGCGCCGGGAGGAGTCCTACTCCCACTGGGAGTAGGACTCCCCCCTTTCCAAGTTGGATTAGGACTTGGGAGGGGGAAGGAGTGGAGGAGAAGAAGGAAAGGGGGGCGCCGCCCCTTCTCCTTGTCCTATTCGGACTAGGGGGGAGGGGCGCGCGGCCCAGCCCTAGCCGCCTCTCCTCTCTTCCACCTAGGCCCACTAAGGCCCATTAGGTTCCCTGGGGGTTCCGGTAACCTCCCGGTACTCCGGTAAAATCCCGATTTCACCCGGAACACTTCCGATATCAAAACATAGGCTTCCAATATATCAATCTTCATGTCTTGACCATTTCGAGACTCCTCGTCATGTCTGTGATCACATCCGGGACTCCAAACAACCTTCGGTACATCAAAACATATAAACTCATAATATAACTATCATCGACACGTTAAGCGTGCGGACCCTACGGGTTCAAGAACTATGTAGACATGACCGAGACACGTCTCCGGTCAATAACCAATAGCGGAACCTGGATGCTCATATTGGCTCCCACATATTCTACGAAGATCTTTATTGGTCAAACCGCATAACAAAATATGTTGTTCCCTTTGTCATCGGTATGTTACTTGCCCGAGATTCGATCGTCGGTATCTCAATACCTAGTTCAATCTCGTTACCGGCAAGTCTCTTTACTCGTTCAGTAATACATCATCCCGCAACTAACTCATTAGTTGCAATGCTTCCAAGGAAGTGATGTGCATTACCGAGAAGGCCCAGAGATACCTCTCCGACAATCGGAGTGACAAATCCTAATCTCGAAATACGCCAACCCAACAAGTACCTTTGGAGACACATGTAGAGCACCTTTATAATCACCTAGTTACGTTGTGACGTTTGGTAGCACACAAAGTGTTCCTCCGATAAACAGGGTTGCATAATCTCATAGTCATAGGAACATGTATAAGTCATGAAGAAAGCAATAGCAACATACTAAACGATCGTGTGCTAAGCTAACGGAATGGGTCATGTCAATCACATCATTCTCCTAATGATGTGATCCCGTTAATCAAATGACAACTCATGTCTATGGTTAGGAAACATAAACATCTTTGATCAACGAGCTAGTCAAGTAGAGGCATACTAGTGACACTCTGTTTGTCTATGTATTCACACATGTATTATGTTTCCGGTTAATACAATTCTAGCATGAATAATAAACATTTATCATGATATAAGGAAATAAATAATAACCTTATTATTGCCTCTAGGGCATATTTCCTTCAGTCTCCCACATGCACTAGAGTCAATAATCTAGATTACACTGTAATGATTCTAACACCCATGGAGCCTTGGTGCTGATCATGTTTTGCTCGTCGAAGAGGCTTAGTCAACGGGTCTGCAACATTCAGATCTGTATGTATCTTGCAAATTCCTGTGTCTCCCACCTGGACTAAATCTCGGATGGAATTGAAGCATCTCTTGATGTGCTTGGTTCTCTTGTGAAATCTGGATTCCTTTGCCAAGGCAATTGCTCCAGTATTGTAACAATAGATTTTCATTGGACCCGATGCACTAGGTATGACACCTAGATCGGATATGAACTCCTTCATCCAGACTCCTTCATTTGCTGCTTCCGAAGCAGCTATGTACTCTGTTCACACGTAGATCCCGCCACGACGCTTTGTTTAGAACTGCACCAACTGACAGCTCCATCGTTCAATGTAAACACGTATCTGGTTTGTGATTTATAATCGTCCGGAACAGTGTCAAAGCTTGCATCAACGTAACCTTTTACGATGAGCTCTTTGTCACCTCCATAAATGAGAAACATATCCTTAGTCCTTTTCAGGTATTTCAGGATGTTCTTGACCGTTGTCCAGTGATCCACTCCTGGATTACTTTGGTACCTCCCTGCTAGACTTATAGCAAGGCACACATCAGGTCTGGTACACAGCATTGCATAAATGATAGAGCCTATGGCTGAAGCATAGGGAACATCTTTCATTTTCTCTCTATCTTCTGCAGCGGTCGGGCATTGAGTCTTACTCAACTTCACACCTTGTAACACAGGCAAGAACCCTTTCTTTTCTTGATCCATTTTGAACTTCTTCAAAATTTTGTCAAGGTATGTGCTTTGTGTAAGTCCAATTAAGCATCTTGATCTATCTCTATAGATCTTAATGCCCAATATGTAAGCAGCTTCACCAAGGTCTTTCATTGAAAAACTCTTATTCAAGTATCCCTTTATACTATCCAGAAATTCTATATCATTTCCAATCAGTAATATGTCATCCACATATAATATCAGAAATGCTATAGAGCTCCCACTCACTTTCTTGTAAATACAGGCTTCTCCAAAAGTCTGTATAAAACCAAATGCTTTGATCACACTATCAAAGCGTTTATTCCAACTCCGAAAGGCTTGCACCAGTCCATAAATGGACCGCTGGAGCTTGCACACTTTGTTAGTTCCCTTTGGATCGACAAAACCTTCCAGTTGCATCATATACAACTCTTCTTCCAGAAATCCATTCAGGAATGCAGTTTTGACATCCATTTGCCAAATTTCATAATCATAAAATGCGGTAATTGCTAACATGATTCGGACAGACTTAAGCATCGCTACGGGTGAGAAGGTCTCATCATAGTCAATCCCTTGAACTTGTCGAAAACCTTTCGCAACAAGTCGAGCTTTGTAGACAGTAACATTACCGTCAGTGTCAGTCTTCTTCTTGAAGATCCATTTATTCTCAATTGCTTGCCGATCAACGGGCAAGTCAATCAAAGTCCACACTTTGTTCTCATACATGGATCCCATCTCAAGTTTCATGGCTTCAAGCCATTTTGCGGAATCTGGGCTCACCATCGCTTCTTCATAGTTCATAGGTTCATCATGATCTAGTAGCATGACTTCCAGAACAAGATTACCATACCACTCTGGTGCGGATATTACTCTGGTTAATCTACGAGGTTCAGTAACAACTTGATTTGAAGTTCCATGATCATCATCATTAACTTCCTCACTAATTGGTATAGGCGTCACATGAACAGATTTCTGTGATGAGCTATTTTCCAATAAGGGAGTAGGTACAGTTACCTCATCGAGTTCTACTTTCCTCCCACTCACTTCTTTCGAGAGAAACTCCTTCTCTAGAAAGGATCCATTCTTAGCAACGAATGTCTTGCCTTCGGATCTATGATAGAAGGTGTACCAAACAGTCTCCTTTGGGTATCCTATGAAGACACATTTCTCTGATTTGGGTTCGAGCTTATCAGGTTGAAGCCTTTTCACATAAGCATCGCACCCCCAAACTTTAAGAAATGACAACTTTGGTTTCTTGCCAAACCACAGTTCATAAGGCGTCGTTTCAACGGATTTTGATGGTGCCCTATTTAACGTGAATGCGGCCGTCTCTAAAGCATAACCCCAAAACGATAGCGGTAAATCAATAAGAGACATCATAGATTGCACCATATCTAGTAAAGTACGATTACGACGTTCGGACACACCATTACGCTGTGGTGTTCTGGGTGGCATGAGTTGCAAAACTATTCCGCATTGTTTCAAATGTAGACCAAACTCGTAACTCAAATATTCTCCTCCACGATTAGATCGTAGAAACTTTATTTTCTTGTTACGATGATTTTCAACTCCACTCTGAAATTGTTTGAACTTTTCAAATGTTTCAGACTTATGCTTTATTAAGTAGATATACTCATATCTGCTTAAATCATCTGTGAAGGTGAGAAAATAACGATATCCACGAGCCTCAACATTCATCGGACCACATACATCTGTATGTATGATTTCCAACAAATCTGTTGCTCTCTCCATAGTTCTGGAGAACGGTGTTTTAGTCATCTTGCCAATGAGGCACGGTTCGCAAGTACCAAGTGATTCATAATCAAGTGGTTCCAAAAGTCCATCAGTATGGAGTTTCTTCATGCGCTTTACACCGATATGACCTAAATGGCAGTGCCACAAATAAGTTGCACTATCATTATCAACTCTGCATCTTTTGGCTTCAACATTATGAATATGTGTATCACTACTATCAAGATTCATCAAAAATAGACCACTCTTCAAGGGTGCATGAGCATAAAAGATATTACTCATACAATAGAACAACCATTATTCTCTGATTTAAATGAATAACTGTCTCGCATCAAACAAGATCCAGATATAATGTTCATGCTCAACGTTGGCACCAAATAACAATTATTTAGGTCTAAAACTAATCCCGACGGTACATGTAGAGGTAGCGTGCCGACCGCGATCACATCGACTTTGGAATCATTTCCCATGCACATCGTCACCTCGTCCTTGGCCAGTGTTCGCTAAATCCATAGTCCCTGTTTCGAGTTGCAAATATTAGCAACAGAACCAGTATCAAATACCCAGGTGCTAGTACGAGCTCTAGTAAGGTACACATCAATAACATGTATATCACATATACCTTTTTTCACCTTGCCATCCTTCTTATCCTCCAAATACTTGGGGCAGTTCCGCTTCCAGTGACCAGTCTGCTTGTAGTAGAAGCACTCAGTCTCAGGCTTAGGTCCAGACTTGGGTTTCTTCTCCTGAGCAGCAACTTGTTTGCCGTTCTTCTTGAAGTTCCCCTTCTTCTTTCCTTTACCCTTTTTCTTGAAACTGGCGGTCTTATTGACCATCAACACTTGATGCTCCTTCTTGATTTCTACCTCCGCAGCCTTTAGCATTGCGAAGAGCTCGGGAATAGTCTGATTCATCCCTTGCATATTATAGTTCATCATGAAGCTTTTGTAGCTTGGTGGCAGTGATTGAAGAACTCTATCAATGACACTATCAACAGGAAGATTAACTCCCAGTTGAGTCAAGTGATTATGATACCCAGACATTTTGAGTATATGTTCACTGATAGAACTATTCTCCTCCATCTTGCAGCTATAGAACTTATTTGAGACTTCATATCTCTCAATCCGGGCAATTGCTTGAAATATTAACTTCAACTCCTGGAACATCTCATATGCTCCATGATGTTCAAAACATCGTTGAAGTCCCGGTTCTAAGCCGTAAAGCATGGCACACTAAACTATTGAGTAGTCATCAGCTTTGCTCTGCCAGACGTTCATAACATCTGGTGTTGCTCCTGCAGCAGGCCTAGCACCCAGCGGTGCTTCCAGGACGTAATTCTTCTGTGCAGCAATGAGGATAATCCTCAAGTTACGGACCCAGTCCGTGTAATTGCTACCATCATCTTTCAACTTTGCTTTCTCAAGGAACGCGTTAAAATTCAACGGAACAATAGCACGGGCCATCTATCTACAATTAAACATAGACAAGCAAGATACTATCAGGTACTAAGTTCATGATAAATTTAAGTTCAGTTAATCATATTACTTAAGAACTCCCACTTAGAAAGACATCCCTCTGATCTTCTAAGTGATCACGTGATCCAAATCAACTAAACCATAACCGATCATCACGTGAAATGGAGTAGTTTTCAATGGTGAACATCACTATGTTGATCATATCTACTATATGATTCACGCTCGACCTTTCGATCTCAGTGTTCCAAGGCCATATCTGCATATGCTAGACTCGTCAAGTTTAACCTGAGTATTCTGCGTGTGCAAAACTGGCTTGCACCCGTTGTAGATGGACGTAGAGCTTATCACACCCGATCATCACGTTGTGTCTGGGCACGACGAACTTTGGCAACGGTGCATACTTAGGGAGAACACTTTTATCTTGAAATTTAGTGAGAGATCATCTTATAATTCTACCGTCAATCAAAGCAAGATAAGATGCATAAAAGATAAACATCACATGCAATCAATATAAGTGATATGATATGGCCATCATCATCTTGTGCTTGTGATCTCCATCTCCGAAGCACCTTCATGATCACCATCATCACCGGCGTGACACCTTGATCTCCATCGTAGCATTGTTGTCATCTCGCCAATCTTATGCTTCCACGACTATCCCTACCGCTTAGTGATAAAGTAAAGCATTACAGGGCGATTGCATTGCATACAATAAAGCGACAACCATATGGCTCCTGCCAGTTGTCGATAACTCGGTTACAGAACATGATCATCTCATACAATAAAATTTAGCATCATGTTTTGACCATATCACATCACAACATGCCCTGCAAAAACAAGTTAGACGTCCTCTACTTTGTTGTTGCAAGTTTTACGTGGCTTCTACAGGCTTAGCAAGAACCGTTCTTACCTACGCATCAAAACCACAATGATAGTTTGTCAAGTTGATGTTGTTTTAACCTTCGCAAGGACCGGGCGTAGCCACACTCGGTTCAACTA
The DNA here is from genome assembly GCF_002162155.2 of Triticum dicoccoides. NCBI lineage: Eukaryota > Viridiplantae > Streptophyta > Magnoliopsida > Poales > Poaceae > Triticum > Triticum dicoccoides. The sequence goes on along the minus strand of NC_041386.1, from coordinate 121,915,874 downwards.
AAGTTGGAGAAACTGACACCCGCCAGCCACCTATGTGCAAAGCACGTTGGTAGAACTAGTCTTGCGTAAGCGTACGCGTAATGTTGGTCCGGGCTGCTTCATCCAACAATAACACCGAACCAAAGTATGACATGCTGGTAAGCAGTATGACTTATATCGCCCACAACTCACTTGTGTTCTACTCGTGCATATAACATCAATGCATAAAACTTGGCTCAGATGCCACTGTTGGGGAACGTAGTAATTTAAAAAAATTCCTACGCACACGCAAGATCATGGTGATGCATAGCAACGAGAGGGGAGAGTGTTGTCCACGTACCCTCTTAGACTGAAAGTGGAAGCGTTAGCACAACGCGGTTCATGTAGTCGTACGTCTTCACGATCCAACCGATCAAGTACCGAACGTACGACACCTCCGAGTTCAGCACATGTTCAGCCCCATGACGCCCCTCGAACTCCGATCCAGCCGAGTGTTGAGGGAGAGTTTCGTCAGCACGACGGCGTGGTGACGATGTTGATGTTCTACCGATGCAGGGCTTCTCCTAAGCACAGCCATAGTATTATCGAGGTGGACTATGGTGGAGGGGGCACCGCACACGGCTAAAAGATCAAACAGATCAATTGTTGTGTCTCTAGGGTGCCCCCTGCCCCTGTATATAAAGGAGCAAAGGGGGTGCGGCCGGCCAAGGTAGAGGGCATGCCAGGAGGAGTCCTACTCCCACTGGGAGTAGGACTCCCCCCTTTCCTAGTTGGATTAGGAATTGGGAGGGGGAAGGAGTGGACGAGAAGAAGGAAAGGGGGGTGCCGCCCCCTTCTCCTTCTCCTATTCGGACTGGGGTGAGGGGCACGCGGCCCAGCCCTAGCCGCCTCTCCTCTCTTCCACCTAGGCCCACTAAGGCCCATTAGGTTCCCAGGGAGTTTCGGTAACCTCCCGGTACTTTAGTAAAATCCCGATTTCACCCGGAACACTTCCGATATCCAAACATAGGCTTCCAATATATCAATCTTCATGTCTCGACCATTTCGAGACTCCTCGTCATGTCCGTGATCACATCCGGGACTCCGAACAACCTTCGGTACATCAAAACATACAAACTCATAATATAACTGTCATCGAAACGTTAAGCGTGCGGACCCTACGGGTTCGAGAACTATGTAGACATGACCGAGACACGTCTCTAGTCAATAACCAATAGCGGAACCTGGATGCTCATATTGGCTCCCACATATTCTACGAAGATATTTATTGGTCAAACCGCATAACAACATACGATGTTCCCTTTGTCATTGGTATGTTACTTGCCCGAGATTCGATCGTTAGTATCTCAATACCTAGTTCAATCTCGTTACCACAAGTCTCTTTACTCGTTCTGTAATACATCATCCCGCAACTAACTCATTAGTTGCAATGCTTGCAAGGCTTAAGTGATGTGCATTACCAAGAAGGTCCAGAGATACCTCTCCGACAATCGGAGTGACAAATCCTAATCTCGAAATACGACAACCCAACAAGTACCTTCGGAGACACCTGTAGAGCACCTTTATAATCACCCAGTTGCATTGTGACGTTAGGTAGCACACGAAGTGTTCCTCCGATAAACGGGAGTTGCATAATCTCATAGTCATAGGAACATGTATAAGTCATGAAGAAAGCAATAGCAACATACTAAACGATCGTGTGCTAAGCTAACAGAATGGGTGATGTCAATCACATCATTCTCCTAATGATGTGATCCCGTTAATCAAATGACAACTCATGTCTATGGTTAGGAAACATAACCATCTTTGATCAACGAGCTAGTCAAGTAGAGGCATACTAGTGACACTCTGTTTTTCTATATATTCACACATGTATTATGTTTCCGGTTAATACAATTCTAGCATGAATAATAAACATTTATCATGATATAAGGAAATAAATAATAACTTTATTATTGTCTCTAGGGCATATTTCCTTCATCCTGGTGGGTTGTGCCCACCTCGGGTGCCCCCTTGACCGTCTCTTTGCTCTATAAATACCCCAATATTACCAAAACCCTAGGGGAGTCGACGAAATATTCATCCATCCTCCGCAGAGTCCAGAACCACCAGATCCAATCTAGACACCATCTCGGATGGGGTTCACCACCTCCATTGGTGCCTCTCAGATGATGCGTGAGTAGTTCTTTGTAGACCTTTGGGTCCGTAGTTAGTAGCTAGATGGCTTCCTCTCTCTCTCTCTCTCTCTCTCTCTCTCTCTGAATTATCAATACAATGGTCTCTTGGAGATCCATATGATGTAACTCTTTTGCGGTGTGTTTGTTGGGATCGATGAACTTTGAGTTTATGATCAGATCTATCTTTTTGTATCCATGAAAGCATTTGAATTTCTTTGATCTCTTTTATGCATGATCTCTTATAGCCACATATTTCTTCTCCAACATTTGGGTTTTGTTTGCCCAACTTGATCTATTTATCTTGCAATGGGAAGAGGTTCTTTGTAGTGGGTTCGATCTTACGGTGCTTGATCCCAGTGACAGAAGGGGAACCGACACGTGTGTATCGTTGCTACTAAGCATAAAACGATGGGGTCTATCTCTACATATATAGATCTTGTCTACATCATTTCATCATTCTTATTGCATTACTCCATTCCTCCATGAACTTAATACACTAGATGCATGTTGGATAGCGGTCGATGTGTGGAGTAATAGTAGTAGATGCAGGTAGGAGTCGGTCTACTAATCTTGGACGTGACGCCTATGTAATGATCATTGGTTGGATATCATCATGATTATTTGAAGTTCTATCAATTTCCTAACAGTAATTTGTTCACCCACCGTTTTCTATTTTTCTCGAGAGAAGCCACTAGTGAAACCTACGGCCCCTGGGTCTCTTTCTCATATTATTTGCCTTCACGGTCTATTTTCCTTTGCTTTTATTTTCAGATCTATTAAACTAAAAATACAAAAATACCTTGCTGCAATTTATTCTTATTTATTTTATTTGGCGTTCGATATATCAATCTACTACATTTATCTCACGTCTGTTTTCCTATCTTGAGGCATCATACCCGGAAGGGATTGACAACCCCTTTAACACGTCGGGTTGTGAGGATTTGTTATCTGTGTGCAGGTGTTGTTTACGTTGTGTTGCTTGGTTCTCCTACAGGTTCGATAACCTTGGTTTCACATCTGAGGGAAATACCTACCGATGTGGTGCTGCATCATCCATTCCTCTTTGGGGAAATAGCGACGTAGCTTCAAGCCACATCAAATGGAATTTCTGGTGCCATTGCCAGGGAGGATCTTCAACGTATACCAGGTTCCTATTCACAAATCTCATCTCCTTGCAATTTACATTATTTTCCATTTGCCTCTCGTTTTCCTCTCCCCCACTTCACAGAAAATTGCCGTTTTATTTGCCCCTCCTTTTCCATTCACCATTTTCTTGCTGGATCTGTTTTTGGGTGCAATCTTGTTGTGTGGTCATCATGACTCAAGAGAACACCAAGGTATGTGATTTCTTAAGTACCAACAACAATGATTTTATCGGCACTCCGATTGCTTCTCCCGCCACTAGTGCGGAGTCTTGTGATATTAATACTGCTTTGCTGAATCTTGTTATGAAAGATTAATTTTCCGGTACACCTAATAAGGATGCCGCGTCCCATCTTAATACCTTCATGGAATTATGCGATATGCATAATAAAAAACATGTGGACAATGATGTGGTGAAGATGAAATTATTTCCGTTTTCTTTGCGTGAGTCTACAAAATTTTGGTTCTCTTCTTTGCCTCGCAATAGTATTGATTCTTGGAATAAGTGCAAAGATGCTTTTATCACTAAGTATTTTTCGCCCACAAAAATTATTTCCAATAGAACCCAGATCATGAATTTCAAGCAACTTGAACATGAGCATGCTGCACAATCATGGGAAAGGATGAAAATGACGCTAAGAAACTGCCCAACTCATGGGTTAAATCATTAGATGATCATACAAATTTTTTATGCGGGGTTGAATCTTTTTCTCGTAATCTTTTAGATCCTGCCGCGAGTGTTACTTTTATGGAAATTACTTTGGATGAAGCTACCAAATTGCTTGATAATATTGTGGCAAATTATTCGCAATGGCATACCGAAAGAGCTCCTACTAGTAAAAAAGTTAATTCAGTTGAAGAAATTTCTTCGTTGAGTGAAAAAGTTGATGCTCTTATGAAAATGGTTGCTAGTATAAGTGCTCCTATTGCTTTTAATGATATTCCTTTGTCTACTTTGATTGAGCAAAATAGTGATGATGTAGATGTGAATTTCATCTCTCGAAATAATTTCAACAACAATGCTAATAGAGGTAATTTTAATCATAGGCCTTTTCCTAGTAACCCCTCTAATAATTATGGTAATTCCTATGGAAATAAATCATAAAATAATAATAGGAACACCTCTGATCTTGAGAATAATATTAAATAATTTATCAACTCGCAAAAAGTTTTCAACACTTCCATAGAATAAAAGTTGAGTAAGATTGATGATTTGTCTAGAAGTGTTTATAGAATTGCTCATGATGTGGAAAATCTCAAGATGAAAATTGTTGTGCCTAAAGTAGATGAATCAATTAAAGCCCTTCATGTTTCTATGGATGAAAGTAAGAAAAGAACCGCTATGCTTAGAGCTAAAATAGAATTTTTAGAAAAAGCGTTTTCTAGTGATTTCTTTCGCAAAAGTGATGAAGATCTTAAAATGATTGGTGTTTCTTCTATTGATTCCTTTTTAGTAAAGTTAAGATTGATGAAAAGGGGATTGGAGAAGAGTCAACTTTAGGTAGAAGGCATCCCAATATTTCGGAGGGTGAAAATCTTGTTGAGAAAATTGATGAAAGTGGGTTTGAAGAGGTCAAAACGTTAACTAGTGATGTGCCCACTCTTTTGGATAACAATGACTTTAATTATGATAGTTACTATTTTATTGATTGTATTTGCAATCCATGATAAATTCACCCCATGCTTATGAACAAAATAAAGCTTTTACTAAACATATTGTTGATGCTATGATGAAAGCTTTTAAAGAAAAATTGGAATTAGAAGTTTCAGTTCCTAGAAAATTGCATGATGAGTGGGAACCTACTGTCAAAGTCAAGATTAAAAATTATGAGTGCTTTGCTTTGTGTGACTTGGGTGCTACTGTTTCTACAATTCTGAAATCTTTATGTGATGTGCTTGGTCTTACCGATCTTGAAGAATGTTCTTTAAATTTGCACTTGGCGGATTCTACTATTAAAAAGCCTATGGGAAGAATTAATGATGTTCTTATTCTTACAAATAGTAATTATGTGCCCATAGATTTTATTGTTCTTGATATTGATTGCAATCCGTCTTGTCCAATTATTCTTGGTAGACCATTTTACACATTATCGGCGCCGTGATTGATATGAAAGAAGGCAATATTAAGTTCCAATTTCCTTTGAGGAAGGGTATGGAACAATTTCCTAGAACAAGAATTAGTACACCTTATGAATCAATCATGAGAGCATCTTATGGATCTCGAACCAAAGATGACAAAACTTAGATCCTTGCCTTATGCCTAGCTAAAGACGTAAAACTATAGCGCTTGTTGGGAGGCAACCCAATGAATAAAATTTATTTTTGCTTTTTTATTTCTGTTCTTGAGTGTTAGCATAATTATGTTACTGTTACGATTATGTTTTTTATGTTTTAGTTAGTGTTTGTTCCAAGTAAATCCTTTAGGATCTTCTTGGGTGATAGTTGTTTGATCTTGCTGAAAAAACAGAAAATTTTGCGCTCACGAGAATAATTCTCATTTTTTACCAGAGAGCGATAAAATACCCATTCCTTTTGCAGTAGATCAATATACAAATTTCTCAGGTCGTCCTAAGTTTTCAGAATTTTTGGAGTTATATAAGTATTCGAAATAGTCAGATTGCTACAAACTGTTCTGTTTTGACAGATTCTGTTTTCTTTGCGTTGTGTGCTTATTTTGATGGCTCTATGGTTTTCAATGATGAGTTTTTGCCATAGAAAAGTTGTAATAAAGTATATATAATGCAAAAAAAATATGAGTTGGTTTGGTACATTACTTATAGTAGTGATTTGTTTTCTTTCACTAACGAATCTCACAAAGGTTTTGTTGAGTTTTTTGTGATTGAAGTTTTCAAGTTTTGGGTTATCTTATGATGGATGAAGGAGTAAGGAGAAAGAAGAGCCTAAGCTTGGGGATGCCCCGGCATCCCCCCCCCCCTCACGCTATTATCCAAAACAGAGCAAGCAACTAATCTTGGGGATGCCGCCGAGTGGCATCCCCTCTTTCCTCTAACGACCATCGGTATTTTACTCAAAGCTATATTTTTATTTGTCACATACTATGTGTTTTGCTTGGAGGGTCTTGTATGATATGAGTCTTTTCTTGTTTTATTTTGTATTTTAAGTCTTCCTTCCTTGCTATATTCACCTATTTAGAGAGCCAAAAATATGTCATGACTTGTTAAAATTGCTCTCTATGCTTCACTTGAATTTTTTATGAGCTATGGACTTGCTCTAGTGCTTCACTTATATCTTTTTGAGAATGATGTGCTTTAGTATTTTTGAAGAAATGCTCTCTTGCTTCACTTAGATTTATTTGAGAGTTAGTAAAATTTTCAAGAAGTTCTCTCTTGCTCCACTTAAATAAATTTGAGAGAAAGAAAGAAATATTATGCTCATGATCTTCACTTATATTTGTTTGAGCTTGTTAAAAGCAACACATAAAAATTAGTCCCAAAGTGATAGATATCCAAGAAGGATATAATAAAAACTTTCATGAAGATCATTGGACAAAATAAACTTGATTCTTAGTAATACTTTTGAGATATGATAATGTGATATGTGAGTTATGTTGATGAGTGATTATGCTTTAGTAAGAATATTGGTTTTAAGGTTTGTGATTCCCTATGCAAGCACGAAACTCAATAATTATGCAATGAAATTATATCCTACTTGTGGTGCATTATTCGGTGTTAATTATTCTTAATGCTCGCTTATGAGATTATCCGTTTCTTGGTTGGTCGCTTCTCGATCTTTTGCTAACCTTCATTTTGCACTAACTATGATCTCTACTTGTGCATCCAAAAACCGTTAACCTAGTTTTGCCACATGAGTCCACTATATCTACCTATATGCGGTATTATTTTGCCATTCTAAGCAAATTTGTATGTGACATCTCTAATTTTCAAAATAAACTTATATTTTGTGTGCTCGTTTCACTCGCAGAGCGGTGAGGGTGGCTAATATTTTCCATGCTAGATGTGTTTTTCTCAAGATGAGTGTTTATTCACTTGTCATTGCATGAGAGTAAGGCAATGGAATTAGGGATGCCCAGTCCCAAAATGAAAAATGAATTTACTTTATGTTGTCAAATAATAAATTCCTTGGAAAGTGTTGGTATGGAGGGCAACCGTGGATACGGCAAGCCATGGAAAGTGCAAGTATGGTTGAAAAAGGAATAAACTTTATTTTCTGTTTGGGAACCGCCTATGATATATCTAAGCATGGAAAGTTTTGGGAACTCTAAGTTGTTTTCGTTGGTGGGAAGGATACACCTCCCAAAATGTTTTATCTCTAAGTTTTTCGCTTTGAGCTCTGGCACCTCTACAAATCCCTACTTCCCTCTACGAAGGGCCTTTCTTTTACTTTATGCAATTTTTATTTTGAATTTGAGTCTCCATATTCTCTTATAAAAGCACCAACTAGGAGGCAATATGATCGTACTTGAGTATTGGGTGTAGCTAATATGTGAGTGTGTTTCATGAATGGATCAATGATTGAGCATAATGGGCTAGGGATAACTTATTTTAGCGTTGATATTTTGAAAGACATGGTTGCTTGTTGATATGCTTGAGTATTTAAATTATCATGTCAAAACTAGACTATTGCTTTGAACAATATAAAAGTCCAAATGTCCATGCTATAAAGAAAGAATATGATATGACATGTTAGGCGGCATTCCACATCAAAAATTCTGTTTTTATCACTTACCTACTCGAGGACGAGTAGGAGTTCAGCTTGGGGATGTTGATACGTCTCCAACATATCAAGAATTTTTTATTGTTCCATGTTGTTATATTATCAATCTTGGATGTTTTATAATCATTTTATAGTTATTTTATGTCATTTTCGGTACAAACCTATTGACATAATGCCAAGTGCCAGTTGCTGTTTTTCCATGTTTTTTACATCGCATAAAATCAATACCAAACGGAGTCCAAATGCCACGAAACTTCACACAGATTTTTTTTATGGACCAGAAGACACGTAATGGGCCCTAGCTGCGCCTGGGGGGGTACTCCGAGGAGAGCACAACCCACCAGGGCGCGCCAGGAGGCCCAGGCACACCCTGGTGGGATGTGCCCACCTCGGGTGCCCCCCGGACCGCCTCTTTGCTATATAAATACCCCAATATTCCCAAAACCCTAGGGGAGTCAAGGAAATATTCATCCAGCCACCACAGAGTCCAAAACCACCAGATCCAATCTAGACACCATCTCGGATGGGGTTCACCACCTCCATTGGTGCCTCTCCGATGATGCGTGAGTAGTTCTTTGTAGACCTTTGGGTCCGTAGTTAGTAGCTAGATGGCTTCCTCTCTCTCTCTCTATCTCTACCTCTCTTAATTCTCAATACAATGGTCTCTTGGAAATCCATATGATGTAATTCTTTTGCGGTGTGTTTGTTGGGATCGATGAACTTTGAGTTTATGATCAAATCTATCTTTTTATATCCATGAAAGTATTTGAGTTTCTTTGATCTCTTTTATGCATGATCTCTTATATCCTCGTATTTTTTCTCTGATATTTGGGTTTTGTTTGGCCAACTTGATCTATTTATCTTGCAGTGGGAAGAGGTGCTTTGTAGTGGGTTTGATCTTACGGTTCTTGATCCCAGTGACAGAAGGGGAACCGACACGTATGTATCGTTGCTACCAAGGATAAAACGATTCTACATAGATAGATCTTGTCTACATCATGTCATCGTTCTTATTGCATTACTCCATTTCTCCATGAACTTCATACACTAGATGCATGTTGGATAGCGGTCGATGTGTGGAGTAATAGTAGTAGATGCAGGCAGGAGTCGGTCAACTAATCTTGGACGTGATGCCTATGTAATGATCATTGCCTGGATATCGTCATGATTATTTGAAGTTCTATCAATTGTCCAATAGTAATTTGTTCACCCACCGTTTGCTATTTTTCTCGAGAGAAGCCACTAGTGAAACCTACGGCCCCCGGGTCTCTTTCTCATATTATTTGCCTTTGTGATCTATTTTCCTTTGCTTTTATTTTCAGATCTATTAAACTAAAAATACAGAAATACCTTGCTGCAATTTATTCTTATTTATTTTATTTGGTGTTTGATCTATCAATCTACTACAATTTATCTCACGTCCATTTTCCTATCTTGAGGCATCATACCTGTAAGGGATGGACAACCCCTTTAACACGTCGGGTTGCGAGGATTTGTTATCTGTGAGCAGGTTCTGTTTACGTTGTGTTGCTTGGTTCTCCTACTGGTTCGATAACCTTGGTTTCACATCTGAGGGAAATACCTACCGTTGTTGTGCTGCATCATCCCTTCCTCTTTGGGGAAATACCGACATAGCTTCAAGCTGCATCAATACCCTACGTTCCTGATTGTTCGGCTAGGGTGTAAAGGGAGCACCCCTGCGATTGTTACAACCGGGTAATTCGGATTTGTACCTCAGACTGGTGAAGCCGAAAGCTACCGTTCTTAAGGGAATAATTGGTCGGCAAGCAACGGCATATTATTTACATTTATGTAATTCTTCTAACAATGAAGGGATAGGCTGCCCGCAATTCTATCTTTTGGATCAAAGCCTAGGCATGCATAATTTGGAATGCCGACACAAGGAAAGGAACCCTTAATGGAACTATTTTCCCTGGAACATGTTCCTTATGCTAAATAGTAATATAACATAACTCCCCAAACAAATTTTGTCTGTTTGAGCAATATGACTGGATTGCCTGGTTTCCAGACATAATGAATGTTTATTACATTCCAACATGGTATCCGGAAACACTCCAACTTCTTGGTTCGGAGGTTGAAGCCGAAGGCCTGGGATGACAAATTTTGACAAGTTCGGTTGGAGATAAGTTCGATGATAAAGTACATTGATACATCGAATCGAACGCCTACTCTTTATCTATGCCATCTATAAGACTGTCTAAACTACAGTCTTCTTGCGAATATTTTGCAGCTACCATCACTTGGTCACACTAAAAAAATACACTTCCGTGATGATACGTGTTTGTCACAGTAGGTCATGTTTTCTGTCATGCATGTACATCCATGACAAATTTATGACAGAATCAAGATAGTCATACCTGTGCTGTCGTAGAAGTGTTCCATGACATTACCAAAATTATCATCACGGAAGTGTCCACTTCCATGACGATAAATCGCGCATCACAGAAGTGCTTTCGTCAAGGGTGACCGACACGTGGCATCCACCGTAACGGAACGCCGTTAAGCTATCGGGCCCGGTTTTGGATCCGATAACTCGTTAACAGCCCCGACCAATGGGGATTTCCCATGTGTAAAATCATCATTGGCTGGAGGGAACACGTGTCGGCTCGCCGTTGGGACAGATGTCATCCACTCATTGGACCCAAAGCGCCTATGATACGTCGACACGTGGCATGGCCCAACAGAGGCCCATTCCTGTGAAAAGGCCAGCCTGTTTAACTTGGTCAAAAGGTGGCGGCCCGGCCCACGGCAAGCCTGTTAACGACTTCTTCGCATATAGCCCATTTACAGCCCGCTAACCCAGGGCCCATTTACGACCTATCCGAATTAGGCCCAGTAGCATCATCTGGGCCATCCAATATAATTCCAGCCCGTTTTAACTTCCGGCCCATGTATGGCCCATGACATCTTTCGGCCCATATGAGGCCCTTAGTAACCCTCGGCCCGTTAACGGCCCATGGTAAAACTGGCCCGTAATGAACATTGTATCACTTTATACCCATTAACAGCCCATTATACCGTTGGGCCGTTTCCAGCCCATGTTATCTTTCGGCCTTCTCAGGGCCCATTTATTCTTGGGCTCATTTCCAGCATTCGTTTACTTACGGCCCGTTACATGCCTTTTCTGCTTGTGGGCCAAATTCAACCCGTGGATATAGTCGGCCCGTTTGTGGCCTGTTAATCTGTTGGGCCATTTTCATAGCATCATCAAATACGGCCGATTAACGGCCCATTATGGTCAGCCCATAAAACGTACGATTTCCACTCTAGCCCGTTTACGGCCCCTTATACGGCCCGTACAAGGCCCATAGATGAGACGGCCCGTGGAAGGCCCATTGACCCGACGGCCCACAGAAGGCCCATTGATCCGACAGCCGATAGAAGGCCCATGGATCCGACAACCCATAGAAGGCCCACAAATCCGACGGCCATAGAAGGCCAGGGATCGTCCGTCCCATAGATGGCCCATGGAATGTACGGCCTGTGGAGGGCCATGGTCACTTCAAAGTTTGGGCGAGTTGGCCCCCGTTTGAATGATATAGCATATTCAAGGAATAATCCTACTCTATATTATCACCTCTAAAAACGTACACTATACAATAAAGAGACTAAGGCATAGAAACGTAGAATAATCTACACTATACAATAAAGAAATTGCAGCCGATTATACCCACTGGGCATTATGGTTCGGCACCAGTGATAATAAAGCATACACAAACAGCAAATTACATACACTGGGCAAATACAGCTCATACATCATGGACGCGCATCAACATAACTTACCATTTGAACTATAATCTCTTCAGAAAATAGGATTGGCCGGATTTAGATAGCACAAATTTCAGTCTGCAAAATCTCCAATTCTTTCGTTGTTACCTCAGTGTCTTGCTTCATTTTTTTGACTCCTGCAGCTAATAACTGCATGCCCAGTCTCAACTTGTTGATTGTACGTTCAGAATCATGTACACGTTGTCTTGCCACCTCTAGTTGATGCTCGAGAACATTAGCACATTCCAATTCCAATCCATAATCATTCGGTAATGGCCATGCCGCACTGCTCGCAGATCTTTGTGTTGATGTCACTTCATCCTGAAATGTTTCTGTAAGTACACATGACTAGGGCAAACATATAGTTACAACAGTGAAGCGAGCAAGACAGACTATTTTGTACATGGCAAAACAGGACTAACAATAATGTTACATGTCATGAAGCATAAGCAGGTGATATTTTAAAAATTATAAAAAAGGTAGTCTGTGCAGCCTGCATACAGAAATGTCTCTTAGCTCACCAGAGGAGCATGATGTTGGGGCCCAATCCAAAACACAGACAAGTTACAAATTTAGACAGCATGTTGCATAGAAGTAAGCAAGCAGTTGGCCATTCTGTAGCTCAATTAAAGTCTTAGGGAGCATAATGAACAGCAGAGGATTTCATACAAACATACTACAGGAAGGAAAAATATGCAATCATTAGCCTAGTATAAACTAGATTGTGAGCCTCATTCAACAATAGTTGGTTAATAGACTTCAAAGCTTCAGGCACACTTCGGCAGCGTAATTAAATGGTAAGGCGTTTAATTATGTCCACTAATAGTTATACAAGTACCCAACATCTGGCATCATTCTTTGGGCATCTCATTAATCGAGGACAAATAAAGCAATTGAAAAGAGCAAATTAACTATGCCTGAAACAAACAAGGAATTGAACTGTTGAGTTGGATACAGTGACTTACCTTAACAGGTTGAAGAGGCTCAGCGCAGCTCCTACTTCTCTTGCAAGGCTCCTTCCTAACATCTTTACTTGGAAATCCTCAATCTTATCTTCATTGCACCCCCTCTGCAAGGTGACACAAACTACTTACTCGTCTCCTTGGAAGATAAATATGCATACTTTCTAGTCCGTGAACACAAAAGGATGGGATTATAACAAAAAAAAACACTACATAATGAAACATGCCGCATCTCTTGCACTTGCACACAATGAAATGAGCATTTACTTTGTCTACACTATGTAAAAACTAGGCGTACCTTCGAACTGGATCTCCAAGTACTCTTGGAGAGCCTACTTTAGTGTACAGCCAAACCTTTATGTCACCTATGAGTTAGAAAAGGCCCCACTATAGCAGCCCTTAGTGTTTAAATCGTTGACAAACTCTGTTAGAGTGTTAGGTCAAGAACAACAAGTAATCAAAGAAAATAGTCCTAGTATGGCTGGCTGATGCAAACAAGCAATTGAACAGATGTGTGAGCAAATCTTATATATCAAGAAAAGAAGCAAAGAAGGAGGCTTAAAGACCATCACTTGACTGACCAGATTTAAGGGGCATTTAAACATCTTGTGCAATGTATGAACTAACATAAACATTGCATATTCCAGATTCTACAATGGAATGCACATGTATTAGGTTATGCCATGTATGATGATGCCTAAATGTACACTATAGCAGGCATGAGTGATTCATCATTGCACGCACAATTGAATTGCAGGTTAAGGGCCAGTTCTATTCCGCCTTTTCAGGGCTTATTGTCAAAATAAGCCATAAAAGATGTAAAGAAGTCATTTTTGAGTTATGGGCTTGGGCTTAACTAATTTCACTTTGGAGGGGGGTGTTTCGGGTAGAACATCACTAAAAATTGAAGGGAAGGGGAATAGTGAAATGACTCTGTTGTCTGCCTATATTACACTCAAAATGCAACTGGTGACGCCCGCGTCACACCTCACCCTCAAGTAAAAACAAACACGCAAGCGTTCATTGCCCTGCCCACTTGCATCTCCTCTCCCCTTTCCCTCTACCTTGATCCCCTCCCTGCAGCACTAGAGTTCCTCCAGCAGGCCGTCGCCAATGATCCCATCTGGCCTGGTCCTTGACGATGCTCTGTCCAGCTAGGCTACATGGTCGGCGGGTAGGGGCAAATCTCCCGGGCTGCTCCTCCCTCTGGTGTCGCCCCTCATTCTCATGGTCTCCAGCGGCTGCTCCACTGTGGTTCATCTAACGCTCTACTCTGGCAGGCGCTGCACAACTATGGTTGATGCCACACTGCGGCAGAAGGCACCTTATTCCCCCTCCCCACCTCCCAGGTCGTGGCCTTGAGATGTTGTTGGAGGATGAGCTCATCCAACAAGGTGAGGATCTCCTCTAATTTTTTGCCAAATTTTCATTCTGATCCACTATGCGATGAATTGCTATGAGCTGCTTCTGCTGCTACTATATGATGCATTGCTATGAGCTGCTCCTGTTGCTGCTATACGATGAATTGCTATGAGCTGTTGCTGCTATATGATGAATTGCTATGAGTTGTTGCTGCTGCTATATGATGAATTGCTATGAGTTGTTGCTGCTATATGATGAGTTGCTATAAGCTGCTCCTGTGCTGCTATATGATGAATTGCTATGAGCTGCTCCTGCTGATGCTATATGATGAATTGCTATGAGCTGCTCCTGCTGCTGCTATATGATGAATTGCTATGAGCTGCTCCTGCTGCTGCTATATGATGAATTGCTATGAGTTGTTCATGTTGCTGCTATATGATGAATTGCTATGAGTTGCTCCTGCTGCTGCTATATGATGAATTGATATGAGCTGCTGCTGGTATATGATGAATTACACACTGCTGCTGCTACTGCTGCTGTATGATGAGTTGCTATGAGCTGCTGCTGCTATATGATGCTTTCATGTGGTGCTGCTATATGACAATAACCAGCCACTTGGACCATCGAATTTCAATAAATAATTGTTCTTCATTTAAATGTGGGTCATGCGTTTTTGGTTTAAATTAGGCAATGGAATCTCTATGGAAAACATTGACCAAAGTAGATTGTGCCAAGTAGATGGTATCTTTGTATTTGCATTTTGTGCAAATAGTGATGGTCTGTTTTCCTATCATATTAATTACTGCACTGGGTTCGATTTTGTGATGTTTGCAAGTCAAATTAATTTTCATACGGGCAGCAAAATGAAAAAATATAATGCAATCTAGACTTTTCACTTATCATACCAAAGATAAGCTGAAAACGCAATGAAAAGAACTGGTTGGCTTATTACATGGAGCTTATATTCAGAGGTGCTTATTTTCTTAGGATAACTCGTAATAATTGTCCCTAAGAAACTTGTCCAATAGAACTGACATACAAATAACATGTCACAATGATTGCAATGAAGGAGTGACGTACCATAGAACACTGTATAGGCTCACCGCTGGCTCTCCTTTTTTGCTATGTTCCATGAAATTTCCACATACATCTTGTACTTTTCCATTGTGTAACCCAATATGCAAGTTGGCACGGCTAATTTCAGACATATCTATATCATAATACATTGCATATCCCTTGCGCAGATTTAAACCACCAATTAATGATTGTGTGCGTAGCATAAACTAGCCATGACTCTGTGTGCTGGACTTGCAGGCACTCTAAGGGAGATTAATGTAGTGTACTGGAATTCCTACATGCCACCTACGATTTTGTGTAATGTACTACCTCTGTTCCTAAATATATGTCTATGTAGAGATTCCAGTATGGACCACATACAAATGTATATAGTTGCATTTTCGAGTGTAGATTCACTCATTTTGCTCCGTATGTAGCCTATAGTGGAATCTCTAGAAAGACTTATATTTAGGGAAGGAGGTACGAGGTAGTATCATGTATGACATCTACATATCTAATTTAGCAGCCAGTAGTAGAAATCATTGTCTACACAAAGGGATTACTGGTCGAAAATCCTAGCAAAGCACGCTGGCAGGCACAGAACAATACAAGAGAGAGAGACATGCTTACAAGATCATAGCAATGCCTCGGTCCAGGATCTTGGTTGGCCAAGTTGTTAGATCCAGAAGAAACATCCTCCTTGTAGTTTTTGCCAGCTGCATAACAGGTAACAGCGACCTGTTAGTATATTTGAAGTACATCGGGCAGGTGATGCTGGACGGGTTTAAAGGTGACAAGTACCTAGGCCATGGCGGGTGCTTGGTATCTTGCCAGACGGTGGGAATCAGGTTAGAAACGTCAAGGGTGATGACGTTGTGCTGGCTGTCGGGGTCCGGTAAGGAGATCTAGAATCGTCGAGTAGGGTGTTTGTGGAGCGGCTCCGGTAGGGTGGACTACGGTGTGGGCGAAGCGGATCTGTGGCCGTGGACGAGGGCGTAGGTGAAGCTGCTCCAGTGGTTGGGTTAAGGATGGTGTAGACGATGTGGATCTGCGGCCGTGGACGGGGCATCAGAAGCTGCTCCAGTAGGTTGGATGAGGGTGCGAGGAAGCGAATCTGAGGCTGTGGACTTGTGAGTTGGCAAAGCGGCCCTGGTAGGGCTGAAAATGGTATAGGCGAAGCTACTCCGATGGGGTTGACGATGTTGTCGGCGAAGCGGCTCCGGTAGGGTTGAGGAAGGTGTCGGCGAAGAGGATCAGAGGCCGTCGACAGGGGCGTCAGTGGGGCGGCTCCGGGGGGTGTGGACGAAGCATCTCCGGTGGGTTGTACGAATGAGCCGCTGCAGATGCGATGTGGCTGATGAGAGTACCAGCGAAGCAGATCTGGCGTCGTGGACAAGGCCGGCACTGAATGGGCTGTGGTACAGTGGTGGATGAGCAGTCTACTTGTTTCTAGGGGAGGTGGGAGGGGTAGATGCGGCCGCGGAAGCTGATCCGGCGAGGTGGACGCTGCTGGCAGTGAATGGGCTCTGGTACGCCGGTGGATGAGCAGTCTAAGGTTTCGAGGGGGGAGGGGATAAAGGCCGATGAAGTACGAACGGCGTGAGGTGAGATGCTCTGGTGTTGTGGAGTTAGTCATTTTTGCGGGAGGGGGAAAGGAAATGGGGGTGCCGTGTAGTGGGGGAACCGGAAGTTACCAAAACAGCCCCGACCTATTAGATGAGGGCAGTATTGTAACTGTCGGTCTCCGTGCACCAAGGACAAAAGGGGAATTTCGCATGCTAAAGACTAAGGTGGCGGAAATTTTAGAAGGAGGTGGGAGATTTTTCCGCCCGCGGGATCGTTCGTATCCAGTTTCAACTAATTTTGGACCGTGCCGGCGGGAAGGTCATGCGAGATTGTGTACACGGGGCACACGTCAGCAGTTAATAACTGGTGTGTCCACCCCAGAAAAAAGACAATAACTCGAGATGATGCGCCGATAACTTGGATGTTGACACGGGTGCGGCCAATCGTACGGGTGTAGTGGCATGTTCACAAAAAAGGGATCAAACGCTCAGCCTATGTATTTCTCGTGTAAATAGATAATTTAGTGCAATTGGTTATTTACTTTAAACATAATACATTGACGTGTTATTGTAGAGGCGCACAAAAAGAAATGGATATTGTAGTCCACTACTTAAAAGTGTTACCTCATATGATGACATAGCCTCCATTTCATAAATTGCGTACCCGTTGAATTCGTATATGAATATTACATATATTACTTCATAATAGAACCTTAAATCATCCAAGACTAATGATTTTGAATGCAAGAGTAACAATGGTGAATGTACATGATAGCTACATTGGTTGTTTGAAGAAACATCACTGTAACTTTGGCATGCACAACTGAAAAGGTTTATTTAAATAGAAAAAAATGTGATATGTGAGTGTCCAATCTTTATAGCATTGAATCGATATTGTACCTTTGGCCACGATACGAAGTAGACATCGATTTATGCTCAAGCGATGCATGTCCACGATCGCTAGATAGTGATACGTGAATGAATTGTGCAATCTCTCTCACACGCATACATATCTCATTTCCATGTGGTCATCAGAATCACACACGCGCACTTCGTGTATTTCTCTCCCTCCATCAAGGTTAGAATTTGTCTTTCTACCCCGTCCTTCAAGTCTCTCACACAGAAACACACACGCTCTCTCTATCGAACATGCCCACCCCTTTAATTCCGCCCACCCACAGCCACTAATGTCTCAAAGTATAATAATGTCTCTCACACATATGCCTAAGGTTAACTCGAGTTCCGGAACCATATGAATACATACAATGGGATTCCACGAGAGCACCTTTTGTTTTGAGATTTCGCTCTCTCTCTCTCCCACACATTGTTTCTCGCTTCATTTTTCCGGCACTTGCATGCACACAATTTTGTTTATCTTCGTGATGCTTTAAGTACGCCTCGCACAAATGCTGTCTACCTATCCCTTAATATAGCTAGATATGTGTCACACAAACTCCTTCTCCCTACTAGCAAGATGCCCATGCGTTGCACCGAACATCAACATGCATTTGTATGAGTAGTTTATCTTGTGGGAGAAAAGGATGAACGAGGGAATGCCTTATTTGCAAATGCAGAGAGGGGTGTGGGTATCTTTTTGCAAAATTGCCACAGTTTCCTTCCTATCCGCCAGGTATAAATCGGATGGCCTATATTGCAGGATGGCAGGAACACCATCATCACCAACTATGTTTTTTATAAGAGTAGGGATATGTAAGTGTCACTGCCCCCCCCCCCCCGACACACACTTCCCAACACCGAAGGAGTAGGGTGACACCTCGATCTTGATACTAATCTATCGACTGGCTTCTCTCTCAAACACACACGAACACACACTACCCGACACCGAAGGAGTAGGGTGGCACCTCGATCTTGATAGTAATCTATCTACTCCTCTTTCAAACAC
>NC_041386.1:121873726-121896972 GCF_002162155.2 Triticum dicoccoides | reverse complement strand
AGAAGGGTGATAACTCAATCTGATCGTGATCCGTCAATTGGTTTCTCTCTCGAACATTGTGTCTCTCTGCCTCGCTTAGTAGCACCCTCAATATGTAGACTTCTCACGCGCGCACAGCTGTAGTGATGATGACGCTGAACCCAGTGTGCCTCATTTTTACCGGCCTCATGTGATAGTTTTCACCATGTTTTCTGTTAATTAACAAGGCAACCTTTTCTTTGTTACTACTAGTGAATTCGAAATCATTTGGGACAGACATAAAATATATCACTTCAATCCAATTATCACAGTAACTATTTTAAAAGAAACTAGCTAGATGCCCATGCGTTGCACGGAACATCAAGATGCATTTGTATTAGTAGTTTATCTTGTAAGAGAAAAGGATGAACGAGGGAAGCCGTATTTGCGAACGTGGAGAGGGGTGTGGGTATATTTTTGCAAAATTGCCATAGTTTACTTCCTATCCATTAGATATAAATCCGACGGCCTATATTGTAGGATGACACGCACACCATCATCACCAACTCTGTTTTCTACTCCCTCCATTCCTAAATATTTATCTTTTTTAGAGATTTCAACAAGTGACTACATATGGAGCAAAATGAGTGAATATACACTCTAAAATATGTCTACATACACATCTGTATGTGGTAGTCCATTTGAAATCTGAAAAAGACAAATATTTAGGAACGGATGGAGTATAAGAGTAGACATGGAGATATATCAGCAGCATTGTCTACAACAAAAATGTGATGGACTGGTTAGCGCCGGATGCTCGCAACGTGATGACATGAGCTCGAATTCTATCTTTAACTTTATATTTTTATATTATATATTACTTATTTAATATATACTTCTTTTGCTACTGTACTAAAAGTGGAACCCACAGAGTACTTAGAATACAAGATTAAGGATGGACTTGTTTCTTTTTAACTTTCTGTACGAAGCTGTAGCCACCCTGCAAGTCACGTGTACACTGTACATGCAATTAACTTTTTATAGAGGGACAATCATACACACAATTAACTCAAATGGATTGGATGTCACTCTATTATTTCCAGCATAAGAGCATCTCCAACGACAGCCGGCAAATTTCCTCCTGTTTCCTTCCGCAGAGGACGACATCAAACGCCAGCGGCATACATTTTCACAACTCAAACCAACCAAATGAAATTCATGCAAACATAGACTGATTTCATATAATCATGAAGGATTTCGTATAAAAAGTCGGATCTTCATATAAACATGATGGATTTCATTACATTTACATGAACTAAGCAGTGCCAATCCGGCTATCTTGGTATAATTAATACTCCCTCCGTCCGGAAATACTTGTCCTAGAAATGGATGTATCTGGACTTATTTTAGTTATAGATACATACAATTTATCCATTCTTAGAACAAAAATTTCCCGCCAGCTGGAGAGGGAGTACATAATATAAATGGCCGCTCGCGGATTCCTTTGTCTTCCTCATGTTCGGCACACACTTTGTGGGGTCGATGAAGGTCCTCGAAAGAGACGAAGAAGCAAATAAACCACCTGAATGTGCAGTCGTCACCTCGGCGGTGGCCTTCATGGGACCCAAGTGGCGGCGGCCTCCCATGTTCTACTTCTCCTCGATGATGGCGGCGGACAGGGAGAAGTTGGCCACCGACTCGTCACTGTCCACGCACCCGTCTTCTGTCTCTACCTGCATGGCGCTGCCGCAGGCACAGGAGGTGCGCCCACAGACATGGGAGGCGCGGTACAACGCCCATACCGGTGTGCTCGCCACCGTGCTAGCATGGAGCAACTCGCCACTCCTCATCGAGCTAAACTGGAGCGGTGAGTTGCTGAACCACGCGCCTACTTGGGGAGGCAACTGGTTCCGTCGGGCCAAGCGAGGTTGGTGAAGCACCGAGCGGCCTCGCCCGTATCTGGAGGGCTCGGCGGTACACCCAGTCGGGTAATATGCCGGAGAACAGCTCCTCGGAAGCCATCGGAAGAGTGGAGAAAATGGTGAAGGCGGAGATGGGGGGCGGCGGAGGGGTGTGATTCTTGCCCGCTGTCTGTCGGGCCTCGTGTAAATAGAGGGCGAACGGTAAGAGCTTGGCCAGCGTCTGGCCTCGTTTAAACTGAGGGCGGACGGGAGGAGCTCAGCCGGTGTTGCGTTTAATTCCGGCCCGCTCATGAACGGACGTGTGGCTGGAGTAGGTTTCTCGGTTTGCATGCGGGTTTAACTGAGGGGTTTGATGGAGGCGAGGAGGCATGTTCAGACGGGCGTGCAGTGGGTGGCGCAGTACTATTCGATTTGACAACGGGTGGCACAGTTCCCGATACAGCTTTAATGCGGACGAGCGAGGGAGTAGCGGTTCCCAAAATGTTGAACGACCAATGCATCCTCCTTCAATTAATGCACGAGGGAAGTAATGGGAGGAGGAACGGGAAAAGAGGCTGCACGATGTGAACGCAACACGGTTTGCCCTCATATAAAGGCGTCCCTCCATTCCAATGCATCTCCACATCGTACGCACCTAAGCACCTATACTAAGGGCAAAAGAGCTCACTCCAGACCCACGGTGGCAATGTGCGCGAGCGGCCAGCGGCTGTGCCAGATGGTCCACAACGTCGGCCTGCGGCATGGCGCTGAGGATTGTCTCCAGACGGTGTTGGAGACCGGCTGGTGGATGGCCGCCATCGACGCCAACTACGACTCTCAGTTGGACCAGATGATCGTTGCCACCACCAACAAGTTCACCGTCCTCAAGAAGCTCGTGGACGACATCGCTGTACTCCTCCAGCCCGCGCGCCCGGGCTCCTCATTGCCTGCCACCCTAATCGGCCTCCATGGCCGGAACCTGTTTCAAGCACTGGTGGCCCTACGACTGCCCGTCGACGCCACGAAGAATTTCCACCTGGAGGTCACGCTCGCCGCAAGGCGCCTCGCTCTGCAAGAATTCGTCGACCTACACATCCACGTGTATGAGCAAATCGTGTACATAGGTATCTACAAGGCCAGTGAGGATGCTATGATGTTGGCCTTCCTCAACCGGCTGGAAGCCTTGGATGCCTTTGCTGAGAAGCACCTCGAACTCGCCACAAAAGTCGTCGCTCCTTAGCCGCCGGCCGGTGGCCCGACGCACTAAGTTGAGGAGGAGGAGGTCGTACATTGATGGATGCATCTTTCTTCTTGCCTTCTGTAACCACCACTATGATAGCATCATCATCGTGGCCTTAATTCTTATTGTGGTGTTGCATTCTCGTTCCAGTCAATACCGACATGTGCGATCCCTTTGCTTAATTATATGCGTCACTATAACTAGTACTCCATCCATCATTTTATAAGTTATGCTTACCTTTTCCATCAACTTCGTGCAACGCGCGGGCATCTTGCTAGAAACACTAGAACATGTCGGACCGCGTGTGACCAAACCGACGATGCACCAACCTAGCTACTACATACCCTGCTTATCTGGCGGAAATAGCCCCGCCCTAGTGTTTCCAATCGTTATTTCTATCTATCAATCATGCCAAGGAGCAGAACCAAAATGTTACAATTTATACATCTTTCTCTACTCCTACTCCTATAAAAGACTCAATTGGTGATGGTGGTGTGTCCGCCATCCGTCGTTTCTGACCATTAGATCTGCATCTAACAGCTGTGAGGTAAGTTGTGGCATTTTTGCAACAATAGCCCACTTCTCTTCTCCAATTTTTAGAAAACCCCTTATTATCTTGAAAGCAACCACATCCCTCCCTCACCTCATCAAAACAGCCTGGGAAATGTGTACTCCTATAAAAGACTCAGTTGGTGATGGTGGTGTGTCTGACATCCGTCGTTTCTTACCATTACATCTGCATTTAACGGCTGTGAGGTAAGTTGTGGCATTTTTGCAACAATAGCCCACTTCTCTGCTCCAATTTGCAGAAAACCCCTTATTAACTTGAAAGCAACCACATCCCTCCCTCACCTCATCAAAACAGCCTGAGAAATATATTTTGAGTGAAAAGTACTCCCTCCATTCCTAAATATTTGTCTACACTTCAAAATATGTCTATATAATCCGTATGTGATAGTCCATTTGAAATCTCTAAAAAGTCAAATATTTAGGAATGGAGGGAGTAATATATTAGGAGTATATCAAAACAAGAGTGATTTCTTTCAAGTTTGTGAACAAGTACTACTATTCTACTACTTTGGATCCGTCGCAACGCATGGGCACATT
The DNA here is from genome assembly GCF_002162155.2 of Triticum dicoccoides. NCBI lineage: Eukaryota > Viridiplantae > Streptophyta > Magnoliopsida > Poales > Poaceae > Triticum > Triticum dicoccoides. Next base: position 121,892,766 of record NC_041386.1, on the reverse strand, counting down.
GCTAGTAAAAGGAAAAGGTCTGCTGCGTTCGCGTCGCACTCCCCCCACACACGCCCGGGAATCGGGAGTACTCAACGGCCTGTCCGGCACGACACATAGCTTAGAAGGCGTGTTGCCTAGCATTTTCACTTTCATGTGGGACCGCCGTTGAGCAAACCGACTATTGGCAAACCGCACCCCGCCCGCTGCCGGGTTGGAAAACAGAAACGAGGGGAAGATCTAGTTGTAGCATGGAAGCCAAGAAATTTGGTGTCAGATGGGGCTCGTTGATAGAGTAGGAGCATTTCGTACTACTCTGCTCCTACTAGTACCAAGTTTGTACTATACAACTAGTACTACCACTATACAACTAGTAGCTACGTGCAAGGCACAACATCGTAGGAACAAAAAACGGGAAGATCTTGTTTTGGGTGATTTATCTTTTTTTCTGTCAACGTAGTATGAATAATATGATGTGGGGGGCACCCATGAAGCTTATGTGGCTTGGATGCATGGCTACGAAAGGTTAGAGAAAAATAAATAGATAATGTGTTTAGAGTGCACTCCACTAAACAGATATACTTTGGATCCTTTGCAATGGGCCGACACATCTATATCTATACCCCATATATAGTGTGTGAATAACTTTGAAAGTTGGTCGTTGGATGAAGCCAACCCGATGGTACAAAGATGGCAAATCCGAGCACTACTAGCCATTGGATATCATCTACATTCCACCAGATTCTGCCACATGTAGAATCTAGAAGACTCCATGGTTGAACTTCATTCATGACTAACTTTGCCACAAATAAGCTTAGGCAAAGTGTGTCTGAAATAAAAAATGTGGCTAACAAAATGGCCACCACAAGTGTGGCAAGATTTGGCAAGAAGTTGAGTCTATGACATGTGGACCATGTAGCTAGAAAAGTGTGGCAAGCCACAAGTGTAGCAATGAACCAAACACATGCCTGGTGTGTTTGGTAGGGTATATGAAGGGTGCATGATCCCAAGATTTCCCTTCTCGGCCCATTTTTGGGTGTTTGGTAGAGTGTATGGAGGGTGCATGAGTCCACACTAGATTAGCACAAATACACTAGAAGCATGCATGAAGAGAGCATACACGAAGAGGGGTATTGAGTTGAGCATGCATGAAGAGGGAACAACTATGCTGAGACGAGAACGCAACCGAACACACTCGTGGCATGCCTAAGCTTAGGCATGCCAACCTTAGACTGCAAACCAAACCATAACTTTGAAAGTTGGTCGTTGGATGAAGCCAATCCGACGGTACAAAGATGGCAAATCCTAGCACTACTGTCCGTTGGATATCATCTACATTCCACCAGATTCTGCCACATGTAGAATCTAGGAGACTCCATGGTTGAACTTCATTCATGACTAACATTGCCACAACTAAGCTTACGCAAAGTGTGTCTGCCACCAAAAATGTGGCTAGCAAAATGGCGACCACAAGGGTGGCAAGATTTGGCAAGAAGTTGAGTCTATGACATGTGGACCATGTAGCTACAAAAGTGTGGCAAGCCACAAGTGTAGCAATGAACCAAACACATGCCGGCATGCCTAAGATTAGGCGTAGCAACCTTAGGCTGCAAACCAAACCATAACTTTGAAAGTTGGTCATTGGATGAAGCCAATCCGATGATACAAAGATGGCAAATCTGAGCATTACTGGCTGTTGGATATCATCTACATTCCACCAGATTTTGCCACATGTAGAATCTAGAAGACTCCACATGTAGAAGCATAATGCACAAACCACCAGAATCTCATGCATGCAATGCACGTGTACCTTACTAGTAGTTGATAGTAGTAAGAAACAAATTCCGGGTTTGGCACGAGCTCGTACTACAGGAGCACCACAAGGCCTGCCGCAAGAGTTACATTCCCCTCTCGGGGCCCACGGGACTAAACTTTAGTGGCTTAGTGCCCGGCCTATGAGTCAATGATATGCAGACCTTAAATGCGGCTGGCCCACATATAATTCTCATGGTGGTGGTGTGGTTCGCGACTCACTTGTTCGAGATGAACTGGCCGGTGGTGGCGTGGCCGTGGCGAGGGTGCCACAGCTGGGCGTCGGGGCATTACAAGGCGTAGATGGCCACACCGGCGGGTACTACCTATAGTACAGAAGTACTCCAGCTGAGGACCGATTCTCAGGACAAAATGTGTCACAGCTGCTGGATGAAAATTCGATGGTGCGGGACGTGTGGTGTCATGGGTTCGTGCGGCGTCGTGGGAATCACGTGTGGCTGTGGTAGAAACTTGATGCTCGCTGCATTTAAGGTGGCCCACATGTCATGCACACAAAAGCAGAGGGGCGGTGCGGCCGAGAGGGGTGAGGCGCACGTCGGGGGACGTGGTGCCGTGGGTTGGAGCGGTGTCATGGGAATCGCGAGTGGCTGTGGATGAAACGTGATGGTCGCCGTAGTTGAACTTCCATGGACAAGCTGTCATGTCTACGGACACATGCATTGCATACCGATCACTAGAAGGAGTAGTGGAGAAAGCTAGGCGGATAATAGTTCCTTATAGTCAAGCGGACCCATGCTACTACTTGTTCCAAAGACATGCACACCATCGAAATAGTCCATCTATATCAATATACATAGAGAGGGAATATTTTTTTACAAGAGAGGAAATAGTTCATCCATCCATAATGCCCTGCTGCTGGTGCAGCATCTTCTTCTTCTTCTTCTTCTTCTTCTTCTTCTTCTTCTTCTTCTTCTTCTTCTTCTTCTTCTTCTTCTTCTTCTTCTTCTTCTTCTTCTTCTTCTTCTTCTTCTTCTTCTTCTTCTTCTTCTTCTTCTTCTTCTTCTTCTTCTTCTTCTTCTTCTTATTCTTGTTCTCATTTTCTGTGGGAGACGGCTTCACAACAAGCTCTCTGGACCTTGCAGCTATCTCGAAACTCACACGGGCATCGAGGGCAGCATATTTTATCCGCTCGTACGTCAAGGGATAATTCTCCCATCCAGACGACCTTAATGCCAGCGTCTCATCACCCTTTTGAAGATTTGTTCCTAGCACAAAATTTGCTATGTCGAATAGGGATGGTGTCGGTTTATCATAATCTTCTACAGGAATTTTTATTCTGGTTTGTAGGTCAGCGATGATTTTCAAATCAAGGTTGTACGGCTCCAACTTATGTTTGTCCCCTGCGATGGCTGCCCCACAGAAGTATATGTCCTCCTGAGACAAGAAATCGTGAAGCTCACCTGGTATGGAGGGCGCATGTATGATGTGGTACACCAAAACATCATCTTCGAGGCAAAAATGAAGGACAACGGCGCGTTGGATCTTCCCAGTGGCACGCTCCGTGTACTCTGTGTCGAGACCGATGACATTCATCTCCACCTTTTGGAGGGAGTTGGATACATTGTTGATCCACTTCCGAACAACCCACGGGTGGTCGGTGACTGGCAACTATGCTCAACGAGCCTTCGACGAGGACATGTTGGACGCTAAAAACCGGCATCTCGATCTCTTTCGCCATTTGGAACCATTGGACCGGAGGGCTATGGTTTGGAGAGTTAGGATTAGATGGCTAATCTAACTGAAGAAGATGATTATTTATAGGGGCTTCAGAATTACTCCAGAAGGATGTGAAGAGGTTAAAACAATGTGAATGCAGTGTGGTTTGGATGCAAATGAAGATCAAGGAGTAGTGAAAAAGCCAAGGAAATCGGTTCCCGGTGGAGAAATAAATGGGAGAAGTTATGCGCATGCATGAGGAGAGGTGCGGTGGTTTGTCTGCTGCATGCAATGGATTGGACGGGCTCTTCGGTTGCCTTTTCTCTCTCCCACGCACACAAAGTGGCCCACTTGCATGCTACAGTTTATTGGCTAGAGTGGGGCTGCAGCTGCTCATGCGTACGCTAATTAATGTTGTGAATGTGGGGCATGGAGGGAAATGGGCGCATGCAAAAGTCTATATACGCAGACTAATTAGAGAAATACTGAAAAAGTTATGCACAGACGAAAGAGGATCGGAGGGAGTACTACTCATGTTCCTACTATGGTTAAGGAATATGCAGTTATCCTCAAAAAAGAAAAGTCCTTCTTCGCGCTTCCGCCTGCACGAGAATTTGGTTCTGCTTGCAATATGGATGATAGCTGGAGGATGAAGTGAATCCAGAGGCATGCTAGCACGGGAGTGTACTCATGTTCCTACTACTCCTACTAGTAGTAGTAATACAACTGTGGTACACTTGATGGTCAAAATACTATTATTCATCCGGTCCTCATAGTGAAGTGACAAGACCCTGCGCCCGAGGTGACACCAGTCCAGGCGGCGTGTCCGGGTTACCAAAGTCAGCCTCACCTTGTGCACTGTGCAGTCACTGTCACCGCCGATGTATAGCATGCCTCCCCTCGTATCCCTCTCCCCTAGCACCACTCCATCTCCATCTCCATCTCGCCGGAGACCCTAAGGTCACTCTTCATTATCTCACTGTGCCCCCGCATATCCTCGCCTCACTCGCCTTCCCCAGTACCACTATTCCCTTGCTAGACGCTCCAGCACCGATAGCCTTCTCCCCCGTAAATCAAGCCCCCAAAAACCCCACCTTCCAAACTCCACCAGGGCCGAACGCGAACCGCGTAGGATCCACATGAGTCGCGATTAGAGCAATCTCCCCAGTGACGTCCTCGACCTCTGTTGTTCGTGTATGGATATGTTGAGCGCCCTGCGGCTGGCTGCATGCTCGAGGGGCATGCACACGGCCATCATAGAAGCGAGGCCAAAGCTTTTCAAGACACCCTGCTTGCTCCTATCTGGTCTTGCGAGATTAGCTCACCATGATATGGAGGCGCACATGATGCCCCTCGACTTCAATCCGATCTCCATTAGCCGAAACTTCTTTGCAGGTATGTAGTGGGTCATCGTACATCATTTCCCTCAACTTTGATCCGATCACCATCGCCCAAAATTTCTTGGCAGGTATGTACTGGGTTGACATGAACTCCCACTGGATGGCTGCCTTCAGATAAGACAGTAAAAAGTTGGTGCTCGTGAACTTCCAGACCTCCCATGAGATTATCCTTCCTCCGTTGGATTATATAGAGTTTTACCATCGCGGTCCTAGTCATCTAGATTACCACGTCAGTTGAACGGACCTTGTTTTGCAGAAGATTGTAATCTGCCAAGTGCCCACACGACATGCGAATTACGCAGACTTCAAGCTAATTGCCTTGTTCGACCACGGACTCGCCTATCTTTACGCTGGTGCCTTCTTTAGTTGGAGACAACTCAGCTCGCAGTGGATCATCGTCAAAGCTGATACACACTTCTGTGATGCTATTGAACACAATGATCATCTACGCGATCGACAAAGCAGATGGCACCACGTATTGCTGGGACGGTGCGTGTAAGTTGTTTCCATCTCTTGTTAATGATGACGCCATGACACTGTTTGAACTTTTTGTGATGATTGGCATATCCCTGTTTGAGCAGAATTTGAGTAGAACTATGGCAGTGTATTAGAGAAGCCGTAAATTAGCTATATTTGGAATGAGTTAATTCATGCGATTGTGATCATGTCATTACAGCCAATTTGTACCCCTAAATAATCAAACGGTTAGGAATATATGAATATTCTCCTTATTTTACAGTAATCTATATACTACTACTAAATATGAGTGTGTATCGATGGCCATGTTAGTTTCCTCATTTTCATGATGTAGAAACATGCACCACACTGTTGGTTTCATCTAACCATACATTAGGGAAGTAAATGTGCATATGGAGAACTCTATATTTGGAAGTAGTGAAATCATGTAATGATTAACATGTGTACATACCTATATTCGCCCTTCGGCAATCAATGGCTAGAATAATATCCTCACAAAAAATTTGCCCACAGAACACGAGTATATAACAATGCATGGTCTATTAGTTACCTTGAAGAATTTGTTTGCGAGGACAGAACATGATTCCATAACATGCATGACATGGTAGTTTCCTGTGAAGAATCGATTGTGAGATAACATGAGTATAACCATGCATGGCACTTCTATATTTTCGAACCCAGTATACATTTACCTGTATTTTCCTCCCAGATCCAACATGGACATATCAATCCTGATCTTACATTAACAATGTTAATCTTACATTAACAATGATGTTTCTTGCATTATCCTACTCATACTCTGAACAACGTTGATCTTACATTAACAATGTCTGTCCTTTTTGATATGATGCAGTGTCCCTATAGTTACTGCCCTTTGTAATCACACCACCTTTGCCAAAAATAGGGAAGCACAACTGGTTCTTCGCTCATCAGACGATGACAAAAGACTGATGATCATTCAGACACATGAGCCGGAAAAGTTATATTGCAAAAACCCCATTGTATACAAGCACCGTGAAATACGTGAGTATCCGAACAGTGGCTCTTACGTCTATGAGCAGGATACCAGCTTGTTGGGGCCTTCAGGATTTTTTAGTTGGAGGCGGGTAAACAGCCTTGGTTCACACTCTCTGTTTCTCAGACTCAATTATCCGATTAACCAGGAGATCATCACTGGCAAGGACCTTGATGGCAGAGAGGCTCTGTTTGCTATGGAAAACTGTGTCTATACGGCAAGCCCGAGGAGTTCGGGAGCAAACTCCTCTGATTGTCAATGATACAGCCTGCAACCAAAAGAAGGTGAGAATGACAAAGTGATGTGGTTCAAGCCTTCAGGTTGATAGGTAATTGGGCTGTTGCGTCGAAAGGGTGGAGTACCGGTGTCTCCGGATCATTGGTCGCTGAAGCGGGGCTGCAAATTATGATGGTGTTGGATCATCTCTTCGAATGACTTTGTTGTCTTTGCTGCTTGTTTTGGATGGGTAGTTCTTTCTTTTGTTATGCATATTCCTTGTCATTTGGTCATCCTCGTCTATGTCACTCTTGCTATGTAATAGTTGGCTCTGTTTAGAATGTCATTCTTGTCTGGATCATGAGAGTCTGAGCGCTGTAGATGGGTGTGTTTTGGTGGTGTAGCAAGACTTCTTATGAACTATCATGTCTTGTTGTTTATGTCAGTAGTAGTCACTAGTCAGCGTTTGAATGTTGTATATATCGTTGTTTCGAACTGTTTATTGTCTCAAACTACTGGTGGGATAAATGAGGGCATCACCATTCTCTAGTGTTCAGAGTGTATCTCCTTTTTTCAAGTTATATAATTTTAGCTCGGTGTCTTTTCGATGATGTACACTTGTTTGGGCCAGTGAGGTGTAGTTGAATATGGGCCGAGTAGTAACGCAATGCCAAACAGGTCAATTATGACTCTCAGGCCGGGCTCTCAAAAGATCCTCAAAAAAGGCCGGGCTCTCCAAAAAAGAAAGAATAAGGACTCTTAGGCCGACATGTGGGCGCCACCGGTGTTTTTGTGTGCTTGCGCGCCAAGAGCATATTGGCGTGTGTTCGAAATTGAAGCTACCTTTTCATCCCCAATCTCCCGCCCCTCCCCCACCTCTGGAATCTTGATTCCTACTCCTGTTCCCCCAAATCCCCCTCCTTTAGTCCTTGTACTCAAGCTCACTATCATGTCGCCGGTCAACGCGGATCTCCAAGCCGGAGATCTTGAGGTCCGTCCTACCTTCGGTCGCTGCGTGTTGTCGCTCAACAGTGGCATGGCGGCGCTTGACGACCAGTTTGCCGGAAAAGTGCTGATGGTAACCATCAACGGTGACCGGCCTCCCGTCTCGCCAGACGACCTTGTCAAAGCTCTTCGCATTGCGCACGGCATCCAAATAAGTGACTTTCTCATCGAAGTCTGTCCGCCATCGGCTGATTTCTTCGTTAGGTTCCGGGCAACTTTCGACTGCAGTCGTGTGTTCGAATCTTCCCGCATTTGTTCTGCGATGGCGCGCTGGTGAGCTTTGATCGATGGCACCCAGGATGGGGCTTGGTGCCCTCTGAGCTTGAGTTTTTAACAAAGCTTACCTTCCACGGCATGCCTCGACGTGCTTGGAACAACGAGTCCATGAATGAGCTTATCAACGACCTTGGAGGTGAGCTCGTAAGTATGTTTGTTCCTCTAGACAGCTGGGCTCTGACGGTTATGGCATGGATGAAGAAGCCGTCCACCATACCGAAGGTGATTGGTGTTGAGATACCGGTGCAGGAACCGGGGTTGTACTATTCATCGCCACCAAGGCCGCTGCGGACCACGTTAGGGATGTACATGCATCGAGTGTTCGTGCATGTCGAAGAAGTGGTCAATCCATCAATCGAAGTCCTGCCGCCGCCGCTGGTGCCAGGGTCCATCAACGACGTCTGAGGGAGTCCTGGATTAGGGGGTCTCCGGACAGCCGGACTATATCCTTTGGCCGGACTGTTGGACTATGAAGATACAAGATTGAAGACTTTCTCTCGTGTTCGGATGGGACTCTACTTGGCGTGGAAGGCAAGCTAGGCAATACGGATATGGATATCTCCTCCTTTGTAACCGACCTTGTGTAACCCTAGCCCCTCCGGTGTCTATATAAACCGGAGGGTTTTAGTCCGTAGGACAACATACAATCATACCATAGGCTAGCTTCTAGGGTTTAGCCTCTCCAATCTCGTGGTAGATCAACTCTTGTAATACTCACATCATCAAGAATAAATCAAGCAGGACGTAGGGTTTTACCTCCATCAAGAGGGCCCGAACCTAGGTAAAACATCGTGTCCCCTGCCTCCTGTTACCATCCGCCTAGACGCACAGTTCGGGACCCCCTACCCGAGATCCGCCGGTTTTGACACTGACATTGGTGCTTTCATTGAGAGTTCCTCTGTGTCGTCATCATCAGGCGTGATGGCTCCTTCGATCATCGTTAGCGATGCAGTCCAGGGTGAGACTTTTCTCCCCGGACAGATTTTTGTATTCGGCGGCTTTGCACCGCGGGCCAATTCGCTTGGCCATCTGGAGCAGATTGAAAGCTACGCCCCTAGCCATCAGGTCAGGTTTGGAAGCTTAAACTACACGGCCGATATCCGCGGAGACTTGATCTTCGACGGATTCGAGCCCCTGCCGAGTGTGCTGGACTGTCACGATGGGCATGATTTATCTCTGCGGCCGAACAGTGTCCTGGAGGCCGCACCCACATCCGCTCCGACCTTTAATTCGGAGCCAACTGCGCTGACCGAGGGCGGGTGGCTAGACCCCGCCGCGGAGGCTGCAGCTTCAACGGCGATCGAGCCGAATACCAACCTTATCCTACGAGAGGGTCGTGACTCCACATTACCGGACTCTCCTCCGAACTCTGAACCATCCGCGCCCCTGCCAATCGAATCCGACTGGGCGCCGATCATGGAGTTCACTGCCATAGATATCTTTCAGTACTCGCCCTTCGGCGACATGCTGAATTCTCAAAGGTCTCTCTCTTTGTCAGGAGAGTCCTGGCCGGATTATGACCTGCAGGATTGGGATGTGGACGACGAAGAAACTCGACGCCCACCCACCACCCACTTCATAGCCACTGTCGACGATTTAACCGACATGCTTGACTTCGACTCCGAAGACATCAATGGTATGGACAACGATGCAGGAGACGAACATGAACCACTGCCCACAGGGCACCAGATGCCCACTTCATCACATGAGGTATATATGGTGGACACACCAAAAGAAAACGACGACAAGGAACGGAAGGACACAATGAAGGATTGTCCCCTTGAGAAGCAGTCAAAGCAGCGGCGTAAGCGCCGCCCCAAATCCCGCCTCGGCAGAAACAACGATCATATAAACCCAGCGTTAGAGCAGGGTGAACAATCGCCGGACCACGGCAACACGGAGAATCAAACGAAACAACCCGACTTTGTCAAAGATAATAATCCGGACGACATCACACCAGACAGACACCCGGAGCAACAGAATGCCCATCAAAGGCTTGTTGCCACCGCAAGGAGTCTAAAAAAGTAGAAGCGAAGGCTCAAGGCTACGCAAGACACACTCAGAATCAGATGGAGTAAAGTACTCAACACAGCGGCAAAGTACGGCGGTAATCGCCACACCAAGAGCTACCCGAAGCGGAAGTTGCTACCTGAATTCGACGAGGAGGCCTTAGATCTCCCGCAACCAAAAATGGCCATTCGGCCGGATAGACGACCTCACGGCCAACATAGAGCGGCAAACAACGCCACACATAAGCCAATACGCGATCCACACGAGGGCTCGCATCAAAAGGACGGCACAACCAGATCCATTTATGAACCACGCAAGCGCGCTCCAGCATACGATGCAACACAACAAACATCCGAACACCATGGTGCACCCAAATACAGGGGTGCCGCATATCCCCTATGTTTCACCGACGAGGTGCTGGACCATGAATTTCCAGAGGGATTTAAACCCGTAAACATAGAGACATACGACGGAACAACAGACCCTGGGGTCTGGATTGAGGACTATATCCTCCATATCCATATGGCTCGAGGAGATGATCTCCACGCCATCAAGTACTTACCCCTCAAGCTCAAAGGGCCAGCTCGGCACTGGCTTAAAAGCCTCCCCGAAAACTCCATTGGAAGCTAGGAAGAGCTTGAAGACGCTTTTCGGGCGAATTTTCAAGGGACTTATGTCCGACGTCCGAATGCGGACGATTTGAGTCATATAACTCAACAGCCTGGAGAGTTAGCCTGAAAGCTTTGGAACAGGTTTCTTACTAAAAAGAACCAAATAGTCGACTATCCGGACGCCGAAGCCTTGGCAGCCTTTAAGCATAGCGTCCGAGATGAATGGCTGGCCAGACACCTTGGCCAAGAAAAGTCGAGGACAATGGCCGCATTAACAAGCCTCATGACCCGCTTTTGCGCAGGCGAGGACAGCTGGCTAGCCCGATGCAGCACCAGCGACCCAAGTACGTCCGAAGTTAGAGACGGAAACGGGAAATCACGATGCAGCAAAAATAATAAGCGCCGGAATAAAGAAGACAGCCAGAAGAGCACAGCGATAAACGCCGGATTCAGAAGCTCTTAGCCAGGTCAGCAAAAGCCGCCCTCTAAAGGCGCCAGAGACGAGTTGTCCAGCTTAAACAAAATTCTGGACCAAATATGTCAGATCCATAGCACCCCCGATAAACCTGCAAATCACACCCACAGAGAATGTTGGGTCTTCAAGCAGTCCGACAAGCTCAATGCCAAACATAAGGGGCAGGATACACCAAGCGAAGATGAGGATGAGCCTCGCACGCAAGACATTGGGGAACAGAAGAAATTTCCACCAGAGGTCAAAACAGTAAACGTGTTACACATGATAAAGGGGAGAAGCAATGTGGCACTCCCAGATAAACATGCCCAAGGGCCTATCACCGCGGAGTTCTACCACTGGCCGTCTCAACCAATCACCTTCGACCATCAGGATTACTCAGGTAGTATCCGGAGCGCAGGATGGGCTGCCTTGGTATTAGATCCAATAATTGATGGATACCACTTCACACGAGTCCTGATGGACGGCGGGGGCAGCTTAAACCTAATATATCAGGACACAATCCACAAAATGGGGATAGACCCAACGAAAATTTGCCGCAGCAATACTACGTTTAGAGGAGTAACGCCAGGCCCAGGGGCTCATTGCACGGGCTCCCTGCTATTAGAGGCTGTATTCGGCTTCCCCGACAACTTCCATAGAGAAAATTTAACCTTCCACATTGCTCCGTTCCAAAGTGGCCATCAAGCACTTCTTGGACGTGAAGCTTTCGCTCACTTTAACGCAATACCGCATTACACTTCCCTCACGCTTAAAATTCCCGGCCCACGTGGCATCGTTATAGTAAATGGAAATATTGAGTGATCCCTGCGTGCGGAAGAGAGTGCGGCTGCCTTGACAGCCGCACACTAAAACGGCCTCACCAACTAAAGCATTCAATAGGCCGTCAAGACCACGGACACGGTTAGACGAGTCCGGCGCAGCTATATGTAATTCATACAGGTTTGATGACCACACCCCTATTACAAATACAAGGGGCTTAATGCGCGCAGACAAGTGGCAATTTTTACTCATCTTGAATTGTACATGGTTTCTTTAAACCTACCTTTTTGCACGACAACTTTTCACCTAAGTTCCTCTCTTTTATAGACGACCATCATGCTACACCCATCCAGAATACGGCACAACAGAGACACAGGCGCAGACGTGCAGCAGGGACCCGTCCAAAGGATTCTTTTTAGATTAAGACCCTGCATCAACCTTTTTTACTGTCTCTTGTTGATACACATCCCTCGGATTCTCAGTACAATTGAGAAGGATGCTGACGTCTTGGCATGTGGCCATGCCAGAACAATGCACGTACCTGGACACTAGGGGCTTCTTACAAAGGGCACTGTTTAGGCCTGGTTCACACCATAAAGACCGAATACCTTAGGGAGTGTTCGGCGTCGCGAGTTTGGCCTTATATGCATCAGCTCCGAATCATGTCTTTGGTCAAATGTTGGGTTTGCCCGACTCCTGTGTTTTGCTGCCTTATGTTCCGCTCTATCGGCTAAGGCGGCACCAGGAGAACTACTGTGATTGTGCCCTGGTTCATCTGGACGAGAACCTCAATAGAGAAAGCCGAAAACTAACTGTCATGATATAGCGCGAGACTGGTCAACCACTCGATGACCTATCGGAATCTTAGAATTCCTCCGCCTTAACGAAGGGCTGTTTCCCGGCCAGGCATGTACGCACCCCGAACTCAGGTGAGTGCGGAGCCACTAGGGGCTATACAGTAGCCCCACTGTCAAACTCCTATGGCTAAGTGAAAGTGTTAAAGCATTATAGTTCGGTTGCCTAGTTCGCTGCGCTATCACCTCCTTATTAGGACCAAGACGTTGGATTAAGTGTGAATAAGCATCTTCTGCGAACACCCCCGCATTCTATGCGTGGGGGCTGAAGCCGACGACTGCAATCTTTCAGGTTATACACATGTATACATAAACGGCCGCACATGAGGCATCACAATACTTTTGGGCACAAGTATAAATACAGCCTTGATAAATTCAATAAAACATTGTTTTTACAATGGGAATACATGTCACTCAAACATAATATTCTTCGAGCACTGGGCCTCTATCAAACGAGCACCCTCAAGAACTTCTTCAAAATAGTGCTCGGCAGCCACTCGGCCTATGGCCGAACCCTGCGCCACAACAGTGGTGGCATCCATCTCCGCCCAGTATGATTTGACATGGGAAAGGGCCATCCGCGAGCCTTCTATACACGCCGACCTCTTCATCGCATTGATGTGCGGCACCACACCAAGGAACTGCTGCACTAAGCTGAAATAGCTGTTCGGCTTCGGCTTTTCCGGCCACAGATGATCTACGACGGATCTCATGGCGAGGCCGGACAATCTATTGAGTTTGGCCCATTTGGCAAGCTGATCAGTTAGTGGAAGCGGATGCTCTGGAACGTTAAACTGCGACCAGAATAGCTTGTCCACTTCACGATCTGTTTGATCTCGGAAGTATTCGGCCGCATCGACAACACTCGCTGTCAAATCCAGATATGCGTCTGCCAAACTCCACAGCCGATCCAGAGGGGCATACAGTAGATCTCCGAACTTCCTACGCAGTAAAAAGGGCTTCCCAGCCACAATATCACCGGCTTCACGCAGCTCCTCCTTCGCTCTCATGGCAGAGCGGGTGTCTTTGGTCGCCATCGTGGCCTTTTCAAGGTCTGTTGCCTTCGCTCGGTTTTCTTCTTCAAGGAACTAGCAACGGTCGGCATTGTCTTTTAACTTTACGGCCATCTTGGCCATCTTCTCTTTGCTCTCGCAATGCACGGCCTTCTCGGCTCTTAACTCTTCGGCTGCCTTCAAAGCAGCGGCATCACTACTTCTTGCTTGTTCCTTGGCTCGGGCAAGTTCCGCCCGAAGGGTTTCCACGGTGGCAGCTCCATCTGCAGTCACAAAATATTAAAGATACTGGCATCACGCTGCTCTGACTATTTGACATTCACCAGAAAATATCGCTTACCCTGTGCCTCATCAAGCCTCTTGTTAACAAGCTCGATGTCGACATCCCCCGGATCCAGTTGCCGCTTTAGTTCGGCAAACTCATGAGTCCGGCTAGCCACTGGAGCTTCCACTACCTGCACATTAAAGCGGTATGGTCATTACCTGGGACTACGATCCTCTGCTTGCCGCCGTTGTCAGTGACAACCAGAGTCTCGGGGGCTACTATCTACAGAGGGCACACCTAAAAATGTGCGGTACTATTACAAAGGTATATCATTTTACGTACCTCAAAGCCCGTTAGTAGACACATAAAGGCGTCATGCAACCCGCTTTCGGTGGACGAAATCCTTTCCATCACCGTACTCATTAACGTACGGTGTTCTTCCGGGATGGTCGCTCGCTTCAACAGATCACTCAGTACGTCCGACCGCATACTAGACGGCGCCAGACTCTCTTGTTCACCCTCTTCAGGAGCCGAATGCTGGGGACTTCGGGCAACTACAGGATTATCTTCTGGCCTCACCGGATTCGGAAAGGCCCTCTGTGACGACACTTCAAGGTCGCCCGCTTCCTGAGCGAGGGAGTCCGGGGGAGGCATTTCGCTCTCCATCATCTCCGGAAGAAGGTCCCCTGAAGACGAGCTCTGTTGAGAAGGGCTAAAATCCGAACTGCAATACAAACGCTTCGGTTATTTTCCTCGGAAGTAAGGTAAAATATCTTTACTATTAAGTATTTTTTGAACACTTACGGCTCGTTAGAGGGCTGATACCCGCACGGACTTTGTGCGGCAAGAGCACCCCCCAAGGCAGGACCCTTTGTTGGAGACTTCTTCTCCCGTTTGGAAGCCTTGGTTTCCGGATCCTCAGAGGTAGTCCTCTTCCTTCCCCAGAGCGAGAGAAGGTCGGAATCGTCCCCTTGGTTATCCTCCTTCACGGAGGCGCTCATTCCCTCGGTTGGAATTGGTAGCGATGGGGGCCCGCTTTCGCCCTTTGAGGACTTCAGGCAAGGTGCTGGCTCGAGCATCTATTCCAGTACTAGATTGTCCAAACCCTCAGGAAGGGGGGCCGAACACCGAATCATCTTCGCCTTGGTTAGCCAATCCTAGTCAGAGGGCGATTTCTCAGAATGATGTCATGATAAGTGAAAGACGGTGTGTTCGGCTAGAGGATTACTTACTTGGTCGGCAGTGCGGTTGCTGCTCAGGCCCACATCCTCGGTAGTATCCGGACACTCCATTTGAGGTCCGAAGAATGACTTATACATCTCCTTGTGCGTCAGGCCGAAGAAATTCTGGATAGTGCGCGGTCCTTCTAGGTTGAATTCCCACAAGCGGAGGGGCCGGCGTTTGCAAGGCTGGACTCGACGAACCAGCATGACTTGCATTACCATAACCAAACTAAAATCTCCCTCGAAGAGATCCCGGATGCAGCTCTGCAATATCGGCACATCCTTGGCTGGACCCCAGCTCAGCCCCCTGCTGATCCATGACATCAGTTGTGGTGGAGGGCCCGAGCGAAAGGCGGGAGGAGCTACGCACTTGGCACTTCTGGGAGCGATGATGTAGAACCACTCCTGTTGCCATAATACGGACACCTCTGGAAAGGAACCTTTTGGCCACGGAGCTCCTGCAATCTTTCTTATTAATGCGCCTCCGCACGCTGCATGCTACCCTTCGACTGTCTTCGGCTTCACATCAAAGGTCTTGAGCCACAGGCCGAAGTGAGGGGTAATGTGGAGGAAGGCCTCACATACGACAATAAAAGCCGATATGTGGAGAAAGGAATCCGGGGCTAGATCATGGAAATCAAGCCCGTAATAGAATATCAAACCCCTTATGAAGGGATCCAGAGCGAGGCCTAGTCCTCGGAGGAAGTGGGAGATGAACACGACATCTTCGTTGGGTTCAAGAGTAGGGACGACCTGCCCTCGGGCGGGCAGCCGATGTGAGACTTCGACGGTCAGGTACCTTGCCTCCCTCAATTTCTTGATATCCTCTTCCGTGACGGAGGAGGGCATCCACCGGCCCTGGAGGCTAGATCCGGACATGATCGAAGGTCCGAAGCACCTGACCTAGGCTTTGGGTGTTAGAACTCGAGGCGGGGAAAGGATTCGATTGAGCACGGGAGGAAAAAAGTAAAAGCCTTGTCCCTTTATAAAGAGGGTGAATATCAAGCGTCCTCCCCGTGGCCATTTGGGACTTGCCTAAAATCTAGGTGTCCTAGACACGGTTGGGTTACCCACGTCCGTATTGATGAGAATCCCGTAATAAGGGGAACACGATCTCTGCTTTGACAAGACGTGTCAAGCCAAAACGTGTCAGCAGATTAGATTTGTGGAAATATTATTCTCTCTACGGTGGTATGTGGAACTTATTTTGCAGGGTCAGACACTATCCTTTATTTGAACTCTTCTGTGGTATATCCGGAGGAGGAACCCGCCTTGCAATGCCGAAGACAACACTGCGTGCCGGACTCGTCGTCATTGAAGCCTAGTTCAGGGGCTACTGAGGGAGTCCTGGATTAGGGGGTCTCCGGACAGCCGGACTATATCCTTTGGCTGGACTGTTGGACTATGAAGATACAAGATTGAAGACTTCGTCTCGTGTCCGGATGGGACTCTACTTGGCGTGGAAGGCAAGCTAGGCAATACGGATATGTATATCTCCTCCTTTGTAACCGACCTTGTGTAACCCTAGCCCCTCCGGTGTCTATATAAACTGGAGGGTTTTAGTCCATAGGACAACATACAATCATACCATAGGCTAGCTTCTAGGGTTTAGCCTCTCCGATCTCGTGGTAGATCAACTCTTGTAATACTCATATCATCAAGAATAAATCAAGCAGGATGTAGGGTTTTACCTCCATCAAAAGGGCCCGAACCTAGGTAAAACATCGTGTCCCCTGCCTCTTGTTACCATCTGCCTAGACGCACAGTTCGGGACCCCCTACCCGAGATCTGCCGGTTTTGACACCGACAACGTCCATTATAGGAGTCAACGTCAGACTTTCCCCGTGTTGCTCGAAATGATCGATGGCACAGGGCCTACTCCATCGCGCGGCAGAGGCCACTGCTTCTTTGGGAGAAGAGGCAGGGCTGGCTGCCTGGATGTGCTCTAATTTGAGGTAACAACTGAATCTTGTCAAATACTAGTTAAATCCGAGCTATGCGTGTGAAGCACTAATGTGCCAGTACATTTGATTGTGACCTATTCTAATTTTGTAGCTGAACTGTTTTTAGAAAGGGTTGTACGTCAACTTAATGTGCTAGAAGAACTTATTGTACTGTCTGTCTATTTTATTTGCACAACATTTAAGATATTTCCATGTCATTGATAAAGACGATGAACCGTTATGTACGAGTTCATTGGTTTCAACATAGCCCTACCCATAGCGATCCACTGCTTCCATCTCGATTGTGCCGCCTACGTGAAATTTTTGTATGCAAGTTCAGTGTGCTATGATGTTCTATATGATTGTGTCAACTATATAAGTTTTTACTAAGCATCAGCAATGCATATGGCTGAAAGATGTATTTACGAGCATCGACCGATGGGTCTCTCTCTCTCCCTCACACACACACAAGTGGGACCTGTTGAATTATTTCTTTGCTCGTGATAGCTTTTAATTAGGTTCCACTTTAATCTAACTTTTTTCTTAAGTTATTAATTGAGGTCAGTGACTTCAAAAAGTTGTACAGAAGCTTTGTTTGGGCCTTTCCAGCGTCGATGAATGTGGGCTGAGTAGCCATGTTAGGTTGTACTATACTACACAGGCCTTTTTTCAACATCAACAATGCAACTGGGCCGACAGTTGTACACAATATCCGGGTCAACTTGTTATTCTCCGCCCCGCTGGGCTGCAAACTTTCCTAGGAGGTATGCATTAGGCTTAACAAGAAAATGGATTTTAAGAAATAATAAATGGGATGTAATTATAATAACTGGGCAGTAACTATAAAAAATGCACCAAACGCGTAATTAGTTTAAAAATATATTATTTTCCGAATTTGAAAATTTTAATTTCATTACTTGTTGCGCGCGCAATATTTCGTTGGATTTTAACATAATACAACTTTATTTTGATATTATATTTAATCTGACTAGAAATTTCGGATAAAAATATTTCGGATCCCATAAAAATGTGGGATTTTTTTAATTCTGTTTTGAGCGGTTGGTTGGAATTATTAATCGTTGTCCTAGCTCAAAAATGGGTTGTACTTTTAACAAATTGTAAATGGGCTATAGTAAATTCCATTAGAACAAAAAATGGCTTTTACATTCTTACAAATTGCAAATGGGCAATATGTTCTCTGCCACACACTTGTGGGCCTTCTAAGTTGACGTGTCCCCTAAAAAACTAAGTTGACGCGTATGCAAGGCTTTGTCAACAACACACGGTTCTGGCGGTTGTGGCCATTGGATGTCCATCCAATGGATGTCGTGCTTCTTCTTCAATCTCGGATATTCTTACTTCAGCCGCCCAAAAAATGATTCCTCCCCCTGACATCTAGGGCGCACCGTTTCGGAGGCTGACCTGTGGGCCTACTAAGTTGATGTGTACCAAGGGATTTGTCAACTTAGTCAATATAAACGATTCTAGCTGCAGGGCCGTACGATGTCTATCAAATGGCTGTAGTGCTTCTTCAACCTCTGGTCTTCTTGCTCCAGCCGCCCAAAGCAGCGCCGGTCGTGCCACGCACTCCTGCCTCCCGTGGCCGGCTGTGATGCCGCGGAGGCCTCACCGCCCCCTACTACTCCCACCGCTGGCCAGGCCATCCCTCTACTCACCCACACCCCCTGTTATTCCGCGGTGACGGCAGCCTCACAACGCAGCCGAACCAGTGAACCCTCGTACCCCACTCCGCGCGGGCTTCCACTGTTGCGTCTTCCCTGGCTCCGCGTCGTCCCCTTCCTAGGCCTCGCCGTCGTCCACCGCCCTGGTGCTCTCGGCGCAGCGTGGTCAACGTGGTCAAGGAACGGCTTTCATCGGACGTGGACTGTACGTGGAGAGGCTAACAGTTGGGTCCACGACGGCAATAAGGAAGTGCCTCCTTATTACATGGAAAATAATTATTCCTCCACCTAACAGCATGGACCCACCGGACGGGCCACCGTATTTTGCAAAAAAAAGTTTCCCCCTGA
>NC_041386.1:121866804-121873154 GCF_002162155.2 Triticum dicoccoides | reverse complement strand
GAAGTGCCTCCTTATTACGCACAAAAAAATGAATACTCCCCCTGCTGGTTGGGACCCACCTTGGTGGGAGGCTGACTTGTGGGCCTACTAAGTTGATGGGGACGGAGTGCTTTGTCAACTTAGTCAATATGAACGATTCTAGCTCCAGTGACCGTACGATGTCCATCCAATGGCTGAAGTGCTTCTTCAACCTCTGGTCTTGTTGCTCCTGCCTCCCGTGGTCGGCTGTGTTGCCGCAGAGGCCTCACCGCCCCCTACTATTCCCACAGCTGGCCAGGCCATCCCTCTACTCACCCAAACCCCCTATTATTTTGCGGCGATGGCAGCCTCACACCACAGCGAACCAGTGAACCCTCGTACTCCTCTACGTGTAGGCATCCACTGCCGCGTCTTCCCCGGCTCCGAGTCATCCCCTTCCTAGGCCTCGCCGTCATCCACCGCCCTAGTGCTCTCAGTGCGGCGTGGTCAAGGTGGTTAAGGAACGGCTTCCATCGGACATGGACTGTACCTGGAGAGGCTGACAACTGGGTCCACGGTCGCAGCAAGGAAGTGCCTCCTTATTACGCGCAAAATAATTATTCCTCCATCTGATAGCGGGGACCCACCAGACGGGCCACTGTATTTCACGAAAAAAATGTTTCCCCCTGACTGCTGGGACCCACCAGCTACATCTTCGCACACAAGGAAGTGCGTTCGGGCAAAAACAAAAAAAACGATTCACCCCCCTGACTGCTGGGACCCACCAGCTACATCTTCGCACGCAAGGAAGTGCCTGACAGTCAGGACCCACCTGGTCGAGGCGTACGTAGCATTGTCATTCTGGTCGCGAACGTGTACGTACATACTGGTCGATGTAGAGGCACGCACGTGTCGTAGTAGAGGCGCACACGTAGCATGTACACGTACATACAACGGCCAGGGTGCAAGAAAGTAAATACGGCCACGTACGTACATACGGGCGGGGTCTCGAACGCCTACTCACGCGTACGTATGGCCAGGGCTCACGTAAATGGTTGGGTCGGAACGGAGAAACAACGTCGTCATCGTGTTCATGGGGAGCCAATCGGCTGGGTCAGAACGGAATGCGTCGTCGTGTTCATCGGGAGGGCTTTGACGGAACAGCCGATGGAAACATGGCCTGGCGTACCGCAGAACAGAGGAAACGGCCATGTGTTCGACCGGCCACGTTCGAAACAGGATCCTGTTCATCGGGAGGGGTCTGGTGTACCACAAAACGGAGGAAATAGACCTCTGTTGATCGGGAGGGGTGTGGCGTACCGCAAAACAGAGGAAACGGATTTGTGTTGGAGCGCTACGGTCGAAACAGGGGTCCTGTTCATCGGGAGGGGTGTGGCGTACCGCAAAACGGGACTCCACGGGATACTATTCATCTCCACCGTCGACCCCCTCCAGCCTCCACGGGCTATTGTTCATCCATTGTCGACCTCCTCCAGCCTCCACCTGCGACTGTTCATCCACGGGCTCCTGTTCATCCAGCCTCCACCGCGCGCTACTCCACCGGCTACTGTTCAACTAGCCCTCTCCACGGGCTCCTGTTCAACCACCCCTCCACGGGCTACTGTTCATCTAGCCCTCCACCGTCTACTGTTCATCCTGCCCTCCACGGGGTGGTCCTGTTCATCCTGCCCTCCACGGGGCCCTGTTCATCCAGCCCCAACCGGCTCGATCGATCGGGGTCCTGTTCATCCAGAGGCAACACCACGGGGTACTGTTCATCCACCCCCACCGGGAACTGTTCATCCAAACCCCCCAGCAACACTCACTGTTCATCTAGAGGCAGCATTAATCGGCTTCAGTTAGCAGAGTAGCGAAGGAATCGCTCGATCGGGTTCAGTTAACAGCCATCGATCGTTTGCTCGGGTTCAGTAACGCGTAGCCTGCAGTGCAATTGCTCGGGTTCAAGAGCCCAATGCCTCGATCGGGTTCAGTTAGAGCCCAACACCTCGCACCCATGCGCGTGCGTGTATGAGAGAAACGTGCATCGCTCGGCCCCGACCACCCACCGTAACCGGGAACACCCCGATATTTTCCTCGCCCTCGCTTCTACCATGGTTTTTTCCGTCATGGACGGCCCAAAGAATATCATGCAGTTGCGTCTCCGGCCCGCCCAGGACGAAAAGCCCATTTTCTGTCATGATTTTTTGTCATAGAAGTAGGACCCCACCACATCTATTATGATACCGGGTTTTGTCACAATTATCGTCATAGAAGTGTCATAGGTATGACAGAAAAAATTCGTTCGGCCCAAAATGTCACGGATGTGTCTTTTTCTTGTAGTGTCATACACCAAGTCCACGGGAATATCTTTTTCATCCAGTCCCTGAGGTCCAATTCGGGCCATAAGATTTGGATCGAGCCCGATGTAGCATGTTTTCACCATCACCCATGCTTCCTGTGCACCTTCCGGGCATGATGACGCCTTCCATAGCTCAAAACGGTGCCGGGCACCTTTGAACAGGTTCACCAACCCCTCCATACTTTCTGGAGGGGCATCAGATGGCCATAAGGCTTTGACCATACTCTTCATGGCTTTCCGGGACCGCACATGCACTATGGATAACTCTTTTAGAACGTCACCTCGGAATCCGGGTACTTCCTCTTCAGGACGCCTAGTTAACGGACCTGCAAGAACAACATTATAACACTCCGAATTACGAGATAATATGAGTCCCTTGTATGGTTCAAAGGTCATATCGAATATGCCACCTGCTAACTTTTTATTCTCTTTTTGTGCGTCTGATAATTGAGCCTTTAAGCTCTTTATCTCTTCGGCTTGCCTTTTCCTCCTCTAGTTTGTTCTTTTGATCAATGGTCATCGTGACCTTCTTCATTTCCTCTAGCTCTGTGGTGATGGCATTTAGCTTTGTCTGGCTCGTTTCAAGCTCCTGGGATAGTGCGTTGTTCTTCTCTTTGACAACCAACGGTCATAACGATCCTTAAATCGGTTGGCCTAACCCACTTCAAGTCTCAGGGGCTACTGGCATAGATCTATTAAATTTACACAAACCATTACCTGCATATCTTTTCAAAACAGGTGAGCAAGTCTGTCCCGGGCGGCTCAGATATATGCATCCATGGTGTTGACGGCAGTAAATTCCTGCTCAATAAAAACTGGAGCATGCAGGGTCTCTTTCAGTCGTCGATGATTCGTCATGCTCTCCACGTATTTCTGAAGGATATGTCATCTGAATCCTCATGAGATGGATGAGTTGGAGCTACATCTGTATTGGCTCTCGTCCTGGTTGATGAGCCCGATGTTGGATTAGCTGATGATCGACTAGCTGGGATTTTGGACACGGTTCGCTGTGTGTTCCTCCTGGAATATGATGGGAGAGGAAATATGACAATCTGGTCTTATGCCTAGGCACATGTTAAAGGTTATACCTCTTTTATGAAGGAGGGGGCTCGACGGCACTCCCGGTTTCCTTTCGTTTTGAAGGCTCGCCCTGTGTAGATGCTACCTTCCTAGGGGCCACCCTCGATGGAGTGCGGCTCGCTGAGGGTCGATCCTATAAAACAAAATTTAGGGTTATGCATGGGTGAGACACAAGTGGGGGCTCCTCTTTTTGAGGATGATTTCTGAGTACTTTCCTTGGAGAAAGGGAGAAGGTCGGGGTAGTCGGCCATAATAGCCACTT
This sequence comes from Triticum dicoccoides, assembly GCF_002162155.2. Taxonomy (NCBI): domain Eukaryota; kingdom Viridiplantae; phylum Streptophyta; class Magnoliopsida; order Poales; family Poaceae; genus Triticum; species Triticum dicoccoides. Next base: position 121,869,495 of record NC_041386.1, on the reverse strand, counting down.
CCGAGCCGTCAAGGCTCGCCTGATAAAAGAATCCATCTTCAAACTCTATAAATATATCTGGATCCTCGCGGAAGCTGGGGTCTTCATGGCGAGCATGGTCCTCTGGCTATGGGGAGGGACAATGGGCGTTTTCGACTACCTTCCTCCATATCTGTTTTAAGATGACCAGAACAATTTGATTAGCGCACCTCGATAATGAGGTAGGACAATGCTGATAATCGAAAACTTACCCATTCAATGGGGTTATACATGGAGAAACCTTCTCGACAATTTAAAGGAGCAAATTCTTCTTTCTTCCCTTATAAAGATCTGCCAAAATGGCGGCCAGAGCGGCTGGGGTATCCGGGCCCTCGCGCTTATAACGAGATGCGTCGTCCTCTTCGTTGTAACACCATAAAGGGGTTACTCTAGACTGTAGGGGCTGGATGCACCGCTTTATTGTGATGGCCATGACTTCGACTACCGAGAGTTCGGAATGGGCAAGTAACCTGACCTTGCTGACCAACCTCATTACTTCTGCGTTGTCTTCTTCCTTGGGGCTCCGAGGGCGCCAGTTGAGGCGTTTCTTCAAAGGAGCGTTGGAGAATTCGGGAAGTCCACGTTGAACTGGGTCCGAAAGGGGAACATCCTCAATATAAAACCATTCTGAAGTCCATTCTTCAGATCCCTTTTGGGAGTTTCGACAAGGTAACCTGATCCGTCTATGCGACATACTTCGGCACCGCACACCCTCTCCTCCTTGTTGGGGTTGGGGAAATTCTCTGCTAGCACATCATTGCCAATCGAGGCCAATCCCGCCCGCACGGAGACTAGATTTGCAGGAGGGAGATATCCCAGCGTCTGAAGTCGATTCAGCTGGAGGTGCGACACCGAGCAGCTTCGCCAATCACCCGTTCGAGGGCCATGAGGGTGTGAAGAAGAGCTAGGAGTGTTGGCCATGTTTTGAAGTTTTTTCATGGTTGGATCTTGTCAGTGAGAACGACACCTATGGGATCACTGGGATCCCTTGTACGGTCGGCGGGCACAGGGTCGTGAGAAGAGCAGTTTTAGAAGCAAGCACACGGATCGTTTACCCAGGTTCGGGCCGCAAGGATGCATAAAACCCTAGTCCTGCTTTGGTGGATGTATTGAGTGTTCTTGAGCTTTCTGAACTATCTATGGTGGATGTGCTGTCTCAAAAAGCCGAATCCCTCTCCTGGTCGCCTCGGGCCTCCTTTTATAGGAAAAAGGGCTGCCACAATGGCACACAGGAGGTGGAAAGGCCTACCGTGCGTGAGCTTATCGCACAGCATTACGAGACAATGCGCATTAAATGCGCTGCGTAGGTGTCCATTAGCTTTATCGGGGACGGGAACGAGGCCCGTCCCGTCCATCGCCGCTCCGCCATGCTTCGACTCATGCCTAGGCTGGCGATGCATGCAGCTCCATGTAGGCAGGCAGGCAGCTGAGGTGGCGCGGTGGTAGGGCCTTCATGAAGATCTGCATGCCGCCACGTAGGTGCTTGCTGATTTGGCCTGGAAGCTGCATGCCGCCACGCAGGTGCTTGCCCAGCTGGTTGGGCTGGCAGCTGCATGCGAACGGCGGCAGAGTCTTGGCTGGTGCGGGCCTGGCAGTGGCCCTGCTGATGCCCTCGGCAAGGGTCTTGCCGGGGGCCTGGCAAGGGTCTTGCCGTGGCATTGCTGTCATCCCCGACAAGGGTCTTGCCGGGGGCCTTGTGGATTTCCTCGGCTAGGATCCTGCCGAGGGTCGCCGTCTTCGGGTCCTCATCTGAACTCATATGTTTATGATCTTGACGAAGATCTGCATGCCACCACAGAGGCGCCTCCCGAGCCTTTGTTCCAACGCAGTTGATTGGGTCGGAGCCTGTGGGCTCAAGGGTGGCTTGCTCTGCTGGTGTCGGGCAAGTTGTCCCGGCAAGGCTCTTGTCGGGGCTCAGGGGGGGGGGGCTTGACAAGGACCTTGCCGAGGGAGCCCACCTCTCCCTCTTGCCCTCCTGCGCTTCTGATCTTGGCGTCTCCTTGGTTGTCTTGTGCTTCGGCTCCTCTCCGGCTTCCCTCCTCTGCCCTGCTAGGTGTGGCCGCGGCGCGTGGCTTTGACTGCCCATGCACAAGTAAAGGGGTCAAAAGGAGAGCCCCTACTTTTATACACCGACATGAGCCCCGGGCCTGGGCCACACATAAGTGCGACGCGTTGTTGGGCCAGGCCCAAAATGGTGTGCGGGCAGTCGGAGCGGGATTTTACCGCAGTAACTTCTCGTCTGCTGTGCTTCCCACGACCCGCGTTGAATGCGCGACATGGAGGGTCGTTCATGACGTGGGGGTCATGCATGGGACCGTTCCCGCATGCATGCGTCACATCATGGTAAAGAGGCGGCCCGCACCTTCCCCGTAAAAAAAGAAACGGCCGTGGGCATGCTGCTCATTTACCCCTGCGTCTTCTCCAATCTCAGAGCCGCCGTTCCTTCCTTCTTCCTCAAACCCTTGCTCGCAGCCACTGCACCTTTGCTGCCCTTTCCCTTCCACCGCTCGCAGCCGCCATGGCACCCAAGACTGGCAAGGGAAAGGGAGCGGCCAAGAACGCCGGAGGGGCGGAGCCGCCGGAGGAGTTGGCGACGCGGCGGACAGAGCTCACCTACTTTCCCTCGACGGTCGACGCGGGCCTCCTCCGGGACAACTTCAGGCCGCTGTGGGG